>NW_003302459.1:5417-12876 GCF_000004255.2 Arabidopsis lyrata subsp. lyrata | reverse complement strand
GGAGATTACCAGAGGGTATGAGCTCATATTTAAGAAAGATTCTCTAGAACAGCACTGCATAAGGGTGGACAAATCCTTATATGGACTGAAACAAAGCGGAAATATGTGGGATAACCGGTTACGTGAATATCTCATCAGAGAAGGCTATAAAAACGATCCGATCTGTCCATGTTTTTTTTTCAAGGAGACTGCAAGCAAGTTATTTGTCATGATAGAAGAAACACAGAATGATTTAAACCTCTGGGTAATCGCCCAAACAGTTGAGTATATCTAAAGAAAGAATCTCAAATGAAAGACCTAGGCAATAATTAAGTTCTGTTTGGGATTACAACCTGAGTACGTGAATAATGGAATCCTTGTGCATCAAATGGCATACACTGAAAGAGTACTCAAGGAGATTTAATAAGGACCAGGCCCGCCCATTGACCAGGCCCAATGGTGGTGAGAAGCCTCAGATTGGATAGTGATCCATTCAGTCTGGAAATTCCATACCTCAGTGCCATAGAAGTTCTAATGAATTTGGCTAGACACACTAGACCAAACATTTGTTTTGCCGTGAGTCTTCTGTCTAAATTTAGTTCATGATCAACCCAAAGGCACTGGAAAGGTTTAAAGGAAGGTTTGATTAAGTTTTAAAGTCTATTCTTCCTGCGTTGTTTACTTGGGTTTATTCTATACTGATCTAACCAAAGAAGGACCAGTTTGCTTTGGTTTAGTTTGATTTACTAATGCAGGATATTCATAAGATCAGATTATGGTATGGTCAATGAATAGGAACTATGTGTGGCTTGATCCCTTCCAAGGGTACGTAGGCAGCCTTCCTTAAGGCGCATCTACTACTACATCAAAGATCATCATATTTGAAGACAACGCAGCCTGTATTGCTCAACTCAAGGATGACTACACTAAGAGAGACCGGACGAAGCACATTTTGCCAAAGCTCTTATTCACTCATGAATTACAGAAGGACGGTCAGGTCAAAGTTCAACAGATCCGGTCAAGTGAGAATTCAGCCGACCTATTCACCAAATCATTGCCGACTTCAACGTTCCGGAAGCTCATTCATCAGATCGGGATGCGCGGACTTAAGGATCTACAGTGATGCTCAAATCAGGGGGAGTAATGCGTGTTGTACTCTTTTTCCTTCACCATGGTTTTGTCCCACTGGGTTTTCCTGGTAAGGTTTTAATGAGGCAACATTCCCCAGCGCATTATAGAGATCCCGGTTTAGTATCGGGCACGGTTATGTCTTCCAAGGGGGAGTGTTATAAACCATATGGATGGACTCCATAACCGGCCCATGGCCCATTAGGGTTTTACCTTATTCTCTGTATCCTGCTATTATCCTTGTATATATATCCCTTATACTATTAATGAAAGACACAGTTCACAACACTAGTTAAATTTTAGAAGTTTTGGTTTTTTTTTGTTTTTTTTTTTTTTTTTTCTTACATCCAAAATATTTCCTTAATTCAATTTTTTGGCAGTAGAAATCATTATTTTCTAAAGAAGATAATGTTTAATTTTTCAAAGTTTTAAATTCTATAGACAAAATACTACAACAATAAAATCTATACCTACAGCCAATAAATTTACAGTCATAGCTCTACAACAAAAAATGTAAAGTTACCGCTGAGGAGGAGTCTCCAACACAAGTTAATTGCACCTTAGTTTCTCTTGATCTTGACAACAATTTTCAAATATCTATATTACATCAAATATTGTTTAATGTTAACACCTTATAAGACGGCTTCTAGCAACGAATTACTTTGTGTGCTTATAAGGAGTCTGATTTTTTTTGTACAGGTTAAATGTTTTTTTTTTTTTTGATAAAACTACAGGTTAAATGTTGAGAACCCAATTTTTCATATTATACTTTTCAAAATCTGTAAAAAAAATCCATAAATTAGTTTTTGTTATATATTTTATACATGATAGCATTTCAACAAAACATCATTCTATTATGAATTAACATCATCTTGTGTAATGAATTAATAATTTTAAATTCATTGTTGAAAGTTGAAACTGATGAAAAAAAAACATAGTCACAAATCACAATCATGCTTTAATATTAGAGAACCCTCTGTCCCTGTCGAAAGGTTCATAGTCCAAGTATATACTGTATATATTTACAATGTAGTAATAAAATACTTGAATTAACAAAGACCCCATGTGTCTTAAAACACTTAGTTGTTAGAAAGACTTATTACAACTTAGCTGGCAAGGAGTTAATACAAATCACTTGTTTAAATTTGTCATTAAACAAAGAGATTCCAACTACTTTATTCAGCAGTCTTTGTCATCATCGAACTTGTCTTAGAAGTCTCTCATCCTCAATTTAAAGGTCTCACAAAGCCGTCTCTTTCGCAGAAACTATCTTTCTTCTTATTCTTTCTCAATTTCTCTCTCTCTCTCTCTTTCTCTTCTCTGTTTTTCTGATTAAAGAAGATGATGATAGATTCTGTTATGGAGCTTGTCAACAAGACTACTTCCAATTCTTTATTCATGTTCCTTTTCTGCAACTTCATCATCATTTTGATCCTCATGGGTAACTCTAAACCGGGTTCCCAAGACAAATCAAATCCCGGTTTGCAGAAACCCGTGATGTTTTCTGACTCGGTTCTCTCCTCTAAATCCGGTTTTGAGAATTCCATGATGATTTCTGAGTCGACTATCTCTTCCAAACCCGGTTTTAAGAAAACCTTGTTGACTTCTGAGTCGGCTCTCTCTTCCAAACCCGGTTCTAAGAAAACCTTGTTGAATTCCGAGCCGGCTCTCTCTTCCAAACCCGGTTTTGAGAACTTCGTGATGATTTCTGAGTCGACTATCTCATCCAAAACCGGTTTTGAGAAATCCTTGTTGAATTCTGAACCGGTTCTCTCTCCGAAACCCGGTTTTGGGAAATCAGGGTTGAAATCGAAGACGGTTCTCTTGTCCAAACCCGGTTTTGACAAATCTGTGTTGATCTCAAAGTCGTATCTCACATCTAAGCCCGGTTTACAAGAAACCGAGGTGATATTTAAGTCGAATGTCTCCTCCAAACCCGCCGGTTCTGAGCAATCGTTAACATCCAAATCCGGTTCAGATTTTACAGAGAATGATGAGAAAGGGAGATTGGAAGAGAATGAGAGCGAAATGGAGTGTGTGCTTCGTAGACGAGTCGAAGAATTTATTCGTAAAGTTAATACTCAATGGAAATCAGAAAACACTAAGAGTAATTATCTCTTAGACTAATAAAAGTTTTGTTTATACTTATGGAGTATTTATTAATTTATAGAGGTTTTACTGTAAGTCCATATTAATTACTATAAGTGAAGACATAATTGTAATTCTCTTCTCATGAATTAAATTTGGGTGACTTACACTTTGCCATACATTCTGTGAGTTTTGTATCAAAAGAGACACTTTTCAAGTTTTTCAAGTTTTTTCAACTGTACAACAATATTCAATACCACTTTGCCCCTGCACGTGGCATTACTCGTGAAGGATACTGATTGTATGGGAAATATTTAGTTGGCTTTACCTAGTTAGAGTGCATATATCTTTATTCATCCAAACATATTCACGTCACTTCTCTTTCCCTCATTCTTTTTTTTTTTTTTTTCCTTTCTCATTTTATTCTTATTATCATTTTAGTTACTTAATATGACATATATTATTTATTTTTATATATAATAAATTAAGATTTAATTTTCCCTACATTTTAAGATCCATTGTCGCTATATTAGAAGTGAATAATTATATTACATATTATCCATTTCTAATTGAACATTTGTTTATAACTAAATGGATATTCAAAGGTACTTGAACAAATATACTACACCAAAATTTATAACTACTGATTATCCAAACATATCTGTTAAACTCTGACCACATGGACGAATAAAGATAAGGTTTTTCGGTGTAATATACATCTGCCAAACTCTGATCGAGTGTTTGTTGTAACAACACCAATCACGTCGTGGTGTGTAAGTAACTTCGTTTAAATGAATAACACTAAACCCTAACTTCTACCTTATAAATCCAAACCGATATGCTATTTTAAAAAAATTTATAACACTAAACCCTAACTCCTACCTTATAAACCCAAACTAATATGTAAATTTGTTTAAATTTATAACACTAAACTCTAACTTCCTTCCCTAAAACCATCACCCATAAACCCTAAAACACTTAACTAAAACCTAAACACTAAACACTTAACCATTAACATAATCTATCCACATGGAAGTGACCATAAGAGTAGGGAAATATTCAGTCAAATTAACACTAAAATAGGACATAAAAAACTGTCCATATGAAACTTACGATGGGAGTAAGTTCCCAGTACCATTCTTGTTCTATGTGTTCGAAAAAAAAAAGAAAGTGATTGGTACCACTTGGTCTATGAAAATGACATTTACTTCGAACTTATTGTTGTCGTCCACAAAACCATGTACAAATGATATAATCTATACGAACAAATATTTGACCAAAATTTAAAATAACGATTATACAATTATTATCTTTCAAATACCAACACCATAATTCCTCTTTTATTCTCCTTCCCGTCGCTTATCTTTCTCTCATTCTCTTCTTCTTCTTTTTTTCTTTTTTTTCTTTTTTCTTTTTTTTCTTTTTTTCTTTTATTATCATTTTAGTTATTTAACATAACATATATTGTATACTTTTTATATAATAAATTAAGATTTATTTTTTCCTACATTTTAAGATCCATTTTTGCTATATTTTAAGTAAATAATTATATTACATATTATCCATTTTCGATTGAACATTTGTTTATTACTAAATGGATATTAAAAGGTACTTGAACAAACATACTATACCAATATTTATAACTACTGATCATCCAAACATATCCGCTAAACTCTGACCATATGGATGAATAAAGATAAACTCTGATCACAATTGAATATTAACCACCAAAGATAAATGATATCGCCGCCGTGACGTCTCGGTGGCCATGAGAGCATCGTTTTTTTCGTGAAGCCAAAAAAAATCAAATTCCCTAGATGAACTTGTGGATAATATGTTGTGGATGGTGAAATTGCATAACAAACATGATTAGTATGTTTTGCAGTTATTTTATGGGGATATTACAATTTTGCATTCATGTGGACGTGATATTATGGATGAGGTCTCGTGGTTGAATGTAAGGTAAAGAAAACATTACGCTTGAAAGGAAACGAGGCTAATGCAAAATATATATGTTCACGTTCATATGGATACTGGAAATGCAAAATTGATTCAAGATTAAAAACTAATTAATAAAAGACATTAACTTTCTCATATAAAAGAGATGGATAGAAGAAAAAACCTTACAAAATCAGACAAAAAGGAGTCTTACTATTACTACGTTTTGTAGTTCTTCAAAGCCCAAAACCAATGTTGGATGAGATAAGAACATTGGATTAAGAGAATTTTAGGACAAGCCTTTACGAACGAACACAAACAAAAATGTGTGCTTAATGTTCCGATGCAGACACAATTCCTCAAAGATTTACCGTTTTGATACAAATAGAGAGCAGAAGAGTCAAAACCGTTATTGGAAACTTCACCAAGCACATACAGTTACCCAAAACTTACTTTTATCTGTATTTTATCAAGCTAGTGGTTCTTTAAGTCATCCATTTATTCGAATCCAGTAGGTTAGTACATGGACGGTATGAATATGTCGAAGCGAACAATTGGTCACAATGTCATGGATGGTATGGTTATTAATGAACATAATTTGGCCGAGACGTTCGTATGCAAATCCATAGTATGCAAAGCCACACGCTCTGTTTCAATTTGGCCAACACGTTTGTATGCAAATCCACAGTACAAATGAAAGAAAAAATAAAGAGAAATTACTAATTAGTGTATAGTTGTTCACAGATAAATAGAGTATATCTCCATTTAGTGTATTTTGAATGAATCTAAAGTGTCCATTTAACTATGAACAAATGGGACAATTTTTTTGAACACATATATACACGGAAAAAGACAAGAGATTCTTTGTGCTAGAAGGTAAACTATCTCTTTGTGCTAGAAGGTAAACGTGGAGGTAAATAATCTCTTTTTTTTTAACACATATATACACAAAAAAAGAGATTCTTTGTGCTAGAAGGTAGACTTGGAGATACGTGCTAGAAGGTAAACTATTGTCATAATCGAAATGAAAAGAGATTTTTTAAAAACTGTTCTGAATTAACAATCTATCAATGGTCTTACACTCACCATTCCCACCAAGTTTACCTATAAGAACTTGATACACATCGAAGGAGTGACGATAACTTTTTTAAAAACCGGATCCATGAAAACCCAGCCTTTTGATTCTTCATGGCTGAAGTTTCTTCCTGATATATGTTTTTCCTAACGACATATTCGTAGAAAACAAAAGCGTCATTGTCCATTAGTGATTATCCAATAGGTATAGTTCATGGGTTCACCTTGTGCCATATCGAAAACATCAAAAGTAGTAAACTTCAAACAAATGAGGCAAATAAGTTATGAACATTATCACAGAACTATGACCAAGATCTCCAAGCACATAATAGTTTTATGTAAATAAAGCCATTAAACAAAGCCATAACTCTATAATCTAAGTTGAAATCTTAAATTTATTTGATAATAATCATTGAGAGAAAGAGATTTTGGAAACATTCCAATACCAGACTCGAAATTTATTCACAAAATAATGATACAAACAAGAACTATCTTTTAATAAAACTCTTACACCCAAAATAAAATGTCTCACTCCTTTTGCCTTAGATTCTTTCTTTTTACAACAGCCCACATATAAAAAACCTCATTACAAACAAAAGTTTCAGTCTCTTCGACATGTTGTCGAACACTTGGACGACATACAGAAAAAGCTTAAACCTTTCTAATTACCAATGGCGGATTCGTCTTCCGACAAGGAGAAGAAGGAAAATAGTAAGCAGCCCGTGTATCGTGGAGTCCGTATGAGGAGCTGGGGCAAATGGGTATCGGAGATTCGTGAACCACGGAAGAAATCGAGAATCTGGATCGGGAATCTTCCGACGGTGGAGATGGCGATGCGTTCTCACGACGTGGCGGCTATGAGTATCAAAGGAACTTCAGCCATTCTCATAAGCTATGGAGTAATGGAGAGATGGAGAGAGGAAGGCGGTACAAATCATGGAAGAGAGAGAGAGAGAGAGAGAGAGAGAGAGAGAGAGAGAGAGAGAGAGAGAGATAATTTCTTTTGCTATAGATCAGAATCGAGGAGGAAGAAGAAGAAAGAGAAGTGGATGAAATTAAAGGGTATAAAAGACTTTAACAGAGAGAGAAAACTTGTTGAAAGATGAAAGTGTGCCAGAGTGAAGTGTAACTTGAGAATGTGTGGGACAGTGTACATATCTCATTAAATTAACTACATCTTGAGTTATTTACCCGTAGACACACTTTCTCAAGTTATCTATCATTCTAGGCACACTTTTCTTTCTCACAAGTT
>NW_003302459.1:0-5033 GCF_000004255.2 Arabidopsis lyrata subsp. lyrata | reverse complement strand
TCCAGCGTATTCCTTGTATTATCAAAATCAGCTTGTAATCGAATTTTCATTTCTTTCTATGAATCTATCTATCTTGAAAAATTGTTGGCCATAAAGAGCAGTGTGCTACTTTCAATTTGCTTCTTCACTATTAGTCTACAAATCATAAAGACAACAGATTCCAAATTTCATATCAAAGAATATCTAAAATGGAGAAGAGGAACTGAGCTTATAAATTATAATGATGGTAGTGAACGAATGGTTAGCTAAAGATGGATGCTACGTAGTAACACAGTGACTGAGGAAAAAGACGATGAACTTCTTTATCCTCTCCGTCGCCGTTTTCGTTGCTCTCGGTTTATCCTCTCGTCCGCAATCTGTTGATTCCTTTGTTACCTTCTCACAGACTCAAGTAGTTGTGTGTGTTGTTTTATGGTCTTTGTGGCTTAGGATAAACTCTTTTGTGGCCATAGCACCACATCCACATGTTCACATGATCGCGGCCATAGCACCACGTCTCCTAAAATGGTCATAGCACCACATCCACATGTTCACACATCCATCTATACCATTTTATTTTACACATCATCAGCAACTTCTCACTCATCATCATCATAATCATCATCTCTGTAGAATTAGTAAACACATGTTAGTGAAAAAATTCTAATTGTTCACCAAACAAAGTTGGAGATTGACATGGCGTTGTGATTAGGCGAATCAATGATTCCAAAAGGACAACACTTTATGGACAAGATTTTTTGTTCATCGTATATCAAAATGCATATCTTCCATTGTTATATTGCCACCTTCTTCTCTTCTCTGGTTCTTCTATGGTTTGTCACTCTCACTCCTAAATAACCAAATTGCAAACCACAAACTCAAAATTGCAACAAGAGAATTAAAAAATAAAAATGGGACTGTCAAAAAGTAGGGATTTTGAAGAAAAGTTTCAAAAATTCTGTATTTGAGATAGTTGAAAAAAATCTAAACTGAACTAGAAGCAAAGTTGATAAACTAATTGAAAAAACTTATTTTCGAAGTCACAAATCTAAATTCCCAGAACGCAATCTCTTTCTCCAACATCTCTCTACTTCTTGTTTCAACAACGATGGATTCCAGAAGATACAATTTTTATGGAAGGAGAGATGATAATCAAAGTAATTCAGAAAGCACGGAGGAACATATAGTCGATGATGCCGCCGCCGCTGATCTCACTGATGATGCAAAGCCACATGAAAAGGAAACATAGTATCTAAGAGCTAGCCTTAATGGGAAATTACGATAATTTTTTGGTGACAACTTACACCTTCCTCTTGACTATAGGGATTTTTTTAGAGAGGGATATATGGTTCTAGAGACGAAGAAAGACACTTTTTCTCATCAGATCTGATAACATAAAAAAGAGGATAACATATTTATCCTCTAGCACACACAAGGGCAAAGTCGTATTGATTTTTTTTGAAAATCTGGGAAAGTGTCTATTTTGTTATCAAAGACAAGAAAAGTATGGCAAAGTGTAACTCACCCCTAAATCTTTTGTATCAAATCAAAATTAATTTTTTTTATTGTTAAAAGAAAACTTTTACTATCAAACAAAGTTACTAAACGAAACAAATGCAAAACGACACTGAAACCAACACATATCAAGTTAGAAAACATATCATATATTTTCTGATCCGATTCAAAAATGATTTTGTACATGTGGATAATTTGCAGCAATAGTTCTCTGATAAAATAAAATTAAAATACGCCTAAACCTATTGCAACCAACCAAAAAGAACATTATACAATACAAAAAGAAATAAATCACGTTATAATTTTTAATAGTATATGCATGAGTTGCGTAATTTTGTGTAGATGCAATTTAGTTTGGTTGGTGAAAGATTACAATTTTGGTTTGTTCGACCGAGAGAAAAAGGCATCTTTCTAGTTCATCAAATCCATAAGTCAATTAGAAAAACAAAGCTAACATATGAATAAATCCGACAAAGATGATATGATGTCTTAAACCAAATTGGATTTATTCAGATTATTTAAAACACTTGCCACCTAAGGACGATATCCAACATTTTTAGTTGTTTACTTGAAATTGCAACTTCTCTTTATACAAGTCATTCTTGAATTGGTAAAAACTAATTTTGTTATTTATTATGCGAATGTCAATTCTTGGAGCTAGGCTTGTAGATGTATTAGTTTTCTTGTTATTTTTGAAGATTTTGTTATGAACTTTTATGAATTTTCTCTTCTATCATATTGAAGTTGATTCATATCATTGTCAATTAGGTCTCGGCATTCGGATATTCGGGTCGGGTTTTTCGGATTCGGGTTTTTTGGGTTTAGAAAACTAAGACCCGTTCGGGTATTTTAAAATTTCGGGTTTGGGTCGAGTATTTCGGGTTCGGATTCGGATTTATCCGAAGTATCCAAATATTACAAAATTTGTCTTCGATTCTATGCAAAGTATTGAAAAAAATCTATAACCCAAATATTTTTTATCCGAATCTAGCCAAAAGTAGCTAAAACACCCGAAAATATCTTAACATCCGAATAATTTAGGTGCTTAGGTTATTACAAGTATAAATATTACTATTATATTATAACTATGTACTTATATTTCGGGTATGTTCGGATACTTGTTCGGATTCGGGTTCGGATTTTCGGGTTGTGAAGTTTAGAACTCGTTCGGGTATTTTAAAACTTCGGATTCGGTTCGGTTCTTCGGGTTCGGGTATTGTGCCATGGCCTAATTGTCACTTTGTTAGCCACTATGTATTGGAGATTTGATCAAATTCTTAGAGTCCCAGTATTAGCAAAGTTGCCTACAAATGTTTTATTCACTTGCTTAACAAAACAAATTTGAGTACAACACTCTATTCAGAACAAGAAGATTGCATTACCAAAAGTCTAATTTAATTTCAGATATAGATCAAATGACTAAAACTTTACAATTTGACCCAAAAAAATGTCACCCAAAAGAATTTAAAACCTCGAATTATGTACCTTTTTCTTTAATCAACAAAACCTAGAATTTAAAATAACACCAGGATGGTTTAAAATTGTTTTGAGATTTTTACCACAGTATGTCTTAACATTTTTTTTTTATTTTTAGATATTCGTTTTAGTCTTTTATTCGGAAAGTTATCTACTATAGTTTCTATATAGTCAATGAGATATTAACATAGAAAAACAAATCAGTCAAATTATACCACATCACATTTTAGTTTGTTTGCTATTTTAATTCAAAATTTAATATTTAGGAATGCACATTTGATATTCATTTTTCTTAAATATTTTACAAGAAAAAACTAGTTGAATACTAGTGCGTTTAAAAGTAGTACAAAATATAGTTAACATGTCAATTCAATGAACGTAGATAGAAAATATTACCTCGATGAAATATTAAGCTAGATAGAAAATTAAACAAATTATATTACATCATATTTATGTTTATGTTTGTTGCTAAATTTCGATGAATTCAAAATTATAAAATTTAGAATGTAACTTCGATATTCATTTATTTTTTTGAAATATTAACAGGCGAAAAAAACAGTAAATGGTTACTGGAACCATGAGGTATCTATAACTACTTGAATACAACTACTAGTGCGTTCAAACTTTAAAGTAGCATAAATACATAATAATGTAAATATGTCACTTCAGTGAACACATGGTTATAAATCGAGTAGTTGTAAATTGTAGATAGATTCTATAAAGACGAATTAATACAATTTAATTGAGTATTAAAATGTAGTCCTTGAAGAGTTGATTGAAGAAGAGAGTTTAAAATCATAAGTTTTTTGCACTTCTAGTACAACAACCACTTGGGATAGAAAATAACAAACAAGTCAAAGAACCCTAAAGATTACACCCTCTAATCAACCTCGATATTTTAGTGAGAGATCTTCGTTTGTGAAACATCTAACGAATATGAACTCATGCATCAATAAAGTGTATTATCGAATAGAATGTGATTTTTTTAAAAGCGTTTCTAACTTGGCTAGGTTTTGGTCAATCTGGTTGGTTATCAAGCTTTAATGCTTCAAAAGCACAAGCTTCGAAAACCATTGTCCTGCGAAATTAAAACATTTTATTTGAGGTTGTTCCAAAGAAAAATTAATTGTGACACAAGTTGTCAAATATGTGGAGTAAGTGAAAAAATGATTAATCATGTGTTATTTAATTGTCTCTCTACCTTATAAATATGGGCGCCTATCACTTATTTCATCGGCAGTAGATTTATTACCAACAAGATCGGTATATGACACTGAAATGTTCCATTGCGTCAACCAGAACTATTTGAGATTATTATTAATATTAATGTGTGGTTGATTCAAAAAAAAAAGAAAAATCAATGTTCAATTTCTGAAATATACAAGGGAACGAACATAAAAATATACTATAAACTAACAAAAGTATCTGGTACTATCAGGTATTTTATAACTGGCCGAATACTACTGAACAAGCTAAGATGGTTTAAAGTAACATGATAAAGGGTAATATGTCAATTAAATGAACACATTTATAAATGGGATAGTTGTAGAATGTACTATAGTTGGTAGATTCTATAAAAGATGAATCAATAAAATTCAGTCGAGTTTCAAAATAAAGTCATTGAAGAGTTGATTTAAGGAGAGAGTTTGAACACACACTAAGTTTTGAAGTTCTACAACAACCACTTGGGGATAGAAAGAAAGACACAAGTCATAGAACCCTAAAGATTACATCCTCTAGTAAACCCTAACTTTTAGTGAAATATCTCTGTTTAGGATAACAACTACGATCTGGAAAAAAACATTACACTCTAAAAAAATCTGAAGACACCGAAATAAAAATGTCGCAACAACTCAAGATTATGACTGATCAATGTCGGATTCTTTCCATCGATCATCAGCTTGGAACCTCGGTGTCAGATTCGCTATGGCCTCCAAATTCTTCATCATCTTCACCTTCTAAATCCTCTTCATCTTCTTCCTCATCTTCTTCTGGGAGGGGTGAGAAGAGATCCTTGATATGGTTAGCTGTATAACTTGCATAGTAACCATGGACTGTGTTAG
>NW_003302460.1:0-18393 GCF_000004255.2 Arabidopsis lyrata subsp. lyrata | reverse complement strand
TGATTCTTCGGAATTGGGCTGGGAAGGCCTACTCGACGTGTGGTCGAGCAGGTAGGTCGAGTCTGTTCTGAAACGACTTCTCCCACTGTACTGACTTCTGCTACTGGCACCTCTAACTTCTCAAAGTATTATGATGATTCCTCTTCCTTATGGGAGTCTAGTAGCTTCTTGTACCCCAATGTCTCTAAGTGTAAGAACCCCTCTTCCCCGTCTTTGGTAAGAGCACTCTGTAGGTAGTCTTCTTCAGTAAGCTCTTCAAGTAGTTCGTCAGCTAAACGATCCATTTCTTCTATGTAGAACACTTGCCCGTCAATGGTAGGTTTCTTCATCGTCTTAGTGATGTCGAATGTCATCTTGAAATCTTCACCGAGGTTTAAGTCGATCTTACCTCTTCTGACATCAATGAGAGCTCCAGCAGTAGCTAAGAAAGGTCTCCCTAGTATGAGAGGGTCCTTTGGCTCTTCATCCATTTCTAAAACAACGAAGTCTGTAGGGATCTCTACCTTTCCTATTCTGACAGGTAGATCCTCTAACATACCATGAGGGACTCTTACGGATCTGTCGGCTAAGATTAGTTGGATTTGGCAGGACTTGTACTTGATGAAACCGAGTCTTCTTGCTACTGAGAGTGGCATCAAACTGACTGATGCACCTAGATCACATAGGCATTTGTTGAAGAACAAAGGGCCTAGTGAACAAGGTAGAGTAAATGAGCCGGGATCCCCAAGCTTCTTTGGTATGATCTTTTTCTGTATGATTGCACTGCATTCATGGCTCAACACTACCATTCCTTGTACTTCCTGAATTCTCTCCATTATCATGTCCTTCAAATATTTGTGAGAATCCGGAATCAGCATGAAAGCATCAATGAGAGGCATCCTTAATTCAATCTCCTTGATGTGTTTAGCAAACATGGCTCTGTACTTCTCAATGATATCCCTCTTGAATCTTCCTGGGAATGGTATTTTGGGCTTGTAGGGTGGTGGAATGAAAGCTTTCTTCTTACCCTTATCAACAGTTGGTTTTTCGATTTGGGGACTCTTAGCTTGATCCCTAGATACAGCATCTTGGTCAAGCTTAGTGGTGTCTTCTACTTGAGTCTCATTCTGAATAGAATCCTCCCCTTCTTGAATCTCACTATCCTCAGTGACAGGAGCTTGGTTAGGTCGAGCACGCAGCTCTCGACCACTGCGGAGTTGAATAGCATGAGCATACTCTTTCGGATTCTGAATAGCTTTCCCTGGTAGTTGTCCGAGGTGTGTAGGTGCAGAAGTAGAAGCAGCTTGGCTTTCCATGTACTTCACCTTGGAGTTTAGAGCCTTCATCTTGATTTGAATCTCACGCATCTTCTTATCACCAGTTAATTGGCGTGTTAGAATCTGCTGAAGCATATGCTTCATGTCTTGATCTTGAGCAGGTGGAGCTGGCTGGGATTGCGGTGCAAAACCGGGTGGTGGATTATATTGTTGATAACCGCCACTAAACTGCTGCTTTGGGACGAAGCCTTGATTGTACGGTATGAATGGCTTGGACTTGTTCTGTTGTTGCTGAGGGTAAACCTGATCTTGAGGGTTTGCAACATTCGTGCTCCGGTAAGATAGATTAGGATGAGCAGGCTTGTAGGGGTTGTAGCCCTTGTTATAGCCACCTTGGTTCTGAACATAGCTGACTTCTGCAGCCTGAGTGTTCTCCCCCTCTTGGATTTGATAGTACTCTTCTTCAGTGATATAGTGGACTGGTTTCTGGTTAGTAAGCAGAAATTGATTCAGCTTGTCGTTGAGAGCCTTTACCATCTCTTTAGTATGCTTTGCATCCGGATCTCCAATGCTTCTGTTGGAGCGATCAAAATCCTCGTTATAGTTACCATCAGATAGAGCTAAGTTCTCTATCAACTCCCAGCCTTCCTCAACATCCTTATTCAAGAAATTCCCATTAAAGGCAGTGTCTAGCAACATTCTGATCTTGGGCAAAACTCCCCTGTAGAGTGTGCTGAGTAGTGAAGCCTTCTTGAAACCATGGTGTGGACACTGTATAGTGTAGCCTTTGAATCTCTCCCAGGCCTCACAAATGGATTCAGACTGCTTTTGAGTAAAACTGGAGATTTCATTCCGTAGACGTGCAGTTCTTGAATTGGAGAAGAACTTTGTTAAGAATGCCCTCTTACAATCATCCCAAGATGTGATGGAGCCAGCAGGTAGTGTCTTCTCCCAGTGGTGTGCTTTGTCTCCCAGCGAGAAGGGAAATAGACGCAGCTTGAAGCTGTCTTCACTAACACCATTGATCTTGGTGAGGCTGCAGAGCCTATCAAAATTATCCAAGTGATCCAAGGGGTCTTCCAGAGGCAACCCATGAAACTTGTTACCTTGAATCATTGAGATCAATCCACTCTTGATCTCGAAATTGTTGTTCTAGACAGGATGTGGAACGATGCCCTGTCTCTGTTGATGGTTGCGTGGTGCATCACCATCACCAATGTTCCGTGGTATACCAACTCCTTGATTATCTTGATCTTGTGGTTCCATGGCTACTGGATTGTGCGGTTCACAGTAGTCTCGGGCTCTACCTTCTCTTAACTCACGAGCTAACTGGTTGATGTTGTCTTTGTAGCTGATGAGGTTGTTGGAGCTTTTAGATCGAGTTTGCATGCAGAGTGGTCAGACTCGATGTGGCAGTCTCGACGTGAGGTCGAGATGGTACCTAACAATGCAGAGTAGCAGACTCGATGTGGCAGTCTCGACGTGAGGTCGAGATGGTACCTAGAGCACAAAAACAAGCAGATGAAATGAAGAGTTAGTAACCAAGGTAAAGAAAGAACTTGATCTTAAACGTTTCTGAAATCTTAAATGGAACAATGCAACACAAGACTGGCAACGGCGCCAAATTGATAGTAAGATTTTGTCTATCTAACAGGTATCAATCCCTAATACACATGCCATTGTAGTATATTAGGTTATCAATCCAATCTCAGTGTGACTGCAAGCATTCAAGATATGAAACAGAAAGCGAATAAGTCAAGCCAATTATGAAAGGGTTTTGTGTGTTTCTATTGATCCTAAGCAACCAATTTAACATGCAAATACCGAATTTAAAAGCTTGCAAAAGAGAACTAAACAGCAAGTAAACAAGAACAAGAAGTAAACTAAAGACCAGAAACTATCATGCATAAGCTTTGGAAAAGAAACTAGCAACCTAACAATGCAGAGAAACGATCTAGGCCTAACAGGTCGAGCTAAGCAACAGAGACTAACAGAAACGAGATTTAAACAATCAATAGAGATAAAGGGTCCTGAGGAATGGGGTAATCAATTATGGCAGTCTCCTTAGTCTACCTAGGTGGTTAACAAACTCAATCAAGCTATCCCTAGACAATAGATTCGAATACAAATCAATCCACTCTCGTGACAGAGATTCTCAAGCTAAATCACTTTCATACTCAATTCTCATTGAAGAAATATAACCTAGCAGGCATTATGATTCAATCTAATAAAGTCAATAAGCATTCTAAACATCCAATCTCTTGGGCTAGAGTATGCAAATCTCTGGAATAGTTGGTTCAGACATTTCATCAAACACCTTTTGGGTGTGGAAATGTCTGAGATCAACTTCCAATTGATCAGAGAGGAAGTAGCATTAAGATCTACTAAACCAGAAGGGAAATCAAGCAATTCTACACTTAACCACCTAAATATACTAAGGATTCCACACCTAATCTATCCCATCCTCAAGAACCCTAATCCACTACTCAAGAACACTGAAGAACATCATGCATAAAAACCCAGAAAACGTTTCAAACCCAGAAATCATTGAAAAGCAAGTATGTTATAGATAAGAGACAGATCTACAACTTTGATGAAGAAAAGAAATGCAAAAACTCAAAGGATCAACAGGAAAAACGATTACAAAAACTAGGGTTTATGAGAGAACAAAGGAATATCTGCTGGGTAAAAGGAATATCCTCTGGACAATAGCATGTACCCCTATTTATAGGAAATACTAGGTTGCCCTAATTGGCTACAGGACAAAATAGAGAGTCGGTGGAGGCCAACTCGACGTGACGTCGAGCCTGCCACGTCGAGTCCATGTGGTCGAGTCTGCTCCAGGCGGCTTCCTGGCGTCCTACTCGACGTGACGTCGAGCCATGACGTCGAGTCTGCTCCTGGGTTATCTTGAACGACTTCATTCCTCTCCAATTCGATCCCAAGTCTAGCTCCAAGGTCGTGTTAGTTCCTCCTTGCTCCGTTAAGTCCCAAATAAGCTCCAAAATACCTGAAACTCATCCAATATGCAACATGCTATGCCATGCAATGCAAATCGTACTAAGTGATGAAAATGTTATGAAAAAGGACTAATAATGCAATGAAACAGAGAGGATACTAAGCTAAATGCATAAGAAATGTGTGCTAAAAAGAGGTAAAATACAGAGATATCAGAAAAGTGACCGCCGGTTTTTCATGTTTATTCCTTTTGGCGAAATTTTCTTTTTCATCTTCTACTTCCATCCAATTGTTTGCGCGGAAAAGTGCGTCTTGAATTGTGTCCGGTTTATGAAGTATTAGATCCTCTTTGAACCTTGAATCTTGCCTCAAACCTTTTCGTAGGGCAGATAAAGCTGACTATTGTGAAATTCTTGGGAGCTTCGATAGTACCCCCTTGAATTTGGTGATGAAAACTCGAAGTGACTCATTCGACCCTTGTGATAGGTTCCAAAGGTCAGCGTTCGAAACACTTCTATCCATAAGGATAGAATATTGTTTCAAGAAAACAGCTGACAACTCTTCAAAATTGCTGATTGACCCTGGCTCTAACTGGGTAAACCACATTAATGCTTGGCCGCAAAGATTTTCCGAAAAGAGTTTGCAGTACCCCGCATCTTCATCAGCTTCATCCAATTCGACTCGTCTAGCGGCAATCAAAAAGGCTGCGAGATAACTTTTGGGATCTTCTAATCCACTGTAGGGCTCCAGTTTGAGCTTCCGAGAATCTTTGATTCTCAAACTTGCACTTCGCGAGATAAAAGGTGTTCGCCTAGCTTCTTCAATGACTCGATTGATATCTGGTTCCGAACTAGTGGCCTGATGGAACTTTGACTTCATTCCTTTAGTTCTTGGCTAACCTTTTTCATAGTCTCGAACTGGTCAAGGCTTTGTTGCTTGTACTGTTCTACAAGTTGATCTTCGTCTTCGAGTTGCGTCTCTCCGTCCACTGGCTGATCTACTGTATTGGCGGCATCGGGAGTTACATGTTCGCTGGTTTCATTTCGCGCAAGGGAGCTTGGCGAATTGAACATTCTTCTTCGGACTTCAGGGTGGTTTCCTGCACTTAAAGAGCGAACACGAGATTGAATAGTACTGACGTTTTGGCTAAGAGATACCTGGGTTGTTTGTAACGAGTCAACCGCCTTCTCCACATTCGAGAACTTCTGAGACATTTCCGACATGGTTTGCTGCATGGCTTTGAGAGTTTCGGCCAATGATGCATCAGGGATATCTCCTCCGGACATTGCTGCTTACCTCAGAAATGTAGTGAAGGAAATCCGACTGCTCAAGAATCTTCCGTCCCCACAGGCGGCGCCAAAATGTGGATGTCAAATTCACACACTCAAGTATTTATTTATTTAATGAGAACGAATATTCTTGAATACAAAAGTTGTTGTGTAGAAACTATGAATTAGGAAAATGCTATTGTATATTTTTTTGAAGAGGAGAGATTGAAGTAAAAATTAGGGATTGTATATATAATCAGATTGTATATATTTATTTAAACACGTAAGATTAAAATTTAATGCCGTAAATAATTTTCTAACGTCCGTTAACGGTTGTTAAGTCGCGGGTTTGAATCTACCAATAATTTAGAGATGATGTATTATTTAACCAACTATAAATATATGAAGTATTTTTATTCTAACCAAAAAGTTCTTGTATTAAACGTCCAACTTTAAAATAGATATGGTATTTTTTAGAATTTTTCCGTTTAAAAGATAACTCCATTTACTGTTCACGTTAGACTAGTTAACGGACGTTACGGTGTAGGTTGGAAAAGGGGATTTTTTAGAACTGATGTATTAAACGACATAAATTTATTAGTTGGGGTATTAATCGGGGAGTCGGAAAAGCTCGTGTATTTTTCTTCCAAAAATAAAAAAAGTTTGAGATTTTTTTGAGAATTTTCCCTATCTAAAAGATCAAAAATGACCTGAGTTATAAAAGGAACGGATATAACAGCGGATAATGGATAATGGCTAATAAATAAATGATACTAATAAAGAGTAGGGAAGGAAAAAAGCAATTATATGAGAAAAAGATTGATTAATTTAAGATTCTATATATATATAAAGTAGGCTTTTTCTCTCTTCTCCTTAAGCCACCTCATCATCCTAATCATCATCCACATCATTTAATTATTTAAGTTTATGAATTTACTTATATTATTTTATCATTTAATTTTAAGTTATACACATATGTAAACAAGTTTCTCAAAAAAGAATATGAAAAGTCTTTTTTTTTTTATATTTTATATTATAAACTTAAAGAAGATAATTGATTGAAAAATAATAAATTTATTAATTTTTGATTATACAAACTAATATATAAATAATAGACTATAGTTTTAAAGTGAAACTTTTATAATGAATATATATCCACTAAAAGTAATATGAAACAAAATTTTATTGGATTAACATGATGTACATTTAAATTACGATGGGATTTAACGGGAAAAGAACAAAAACAAAAATTTTGAGAAAATAAAATCTATCTAATTTATGTGTCACAAAATTCTCGAACATAAATAAGATAGATTGGGACGAAACGTAAATTGTCATTTTAAAAACACGTATAAAAAAGAGAACAATAAAAAACAAATTCATTAAATATATCGATATGAATTTAATTAATTTTTTTTCAATACATCACATATGTTAAAATAATAAACAAAATAAAAATTAACAATATTTCAAAATAATTGGAAATTAAAATTAAAACATAATTCAATGAAATGAACTAATAAAAAGTAAATTATCTTAATATGTTAAAATTTTAAATTATTCCATATGATAATACGGCAAAATTTATAAAACAAAAAAAAAACAGAAATTGAATATATAATAGTATAGAAATGATTGTAGCAAACCAAACCAAAACCAAATAATAAAAGTGAAGCTAAAATTCTACACTATACACTTAATTTCTCAAGCACTACTGAAGCTAAAATTCAACAAGTTTTCTATACAAACACAATCTAAGATTAAAAAAAAAAGTATGTTATAGTGTAGGAAAAACTCCCGCGCGTAGCGCGGACAACCTACTAGTATTATATAAATGTAACATGGGGAAGCTTCACATGGGAAATTGGCACGTGAATTTGCTTCATACAATATGAACCAGACTCACATAAACCTTTTTTTACTAAACTTTAATCTATCCATAAATTTACTACTAATATTTTCGGACTATCAATTTGATTACATGAACCTTTATTCTATCTATAGTGAGATTATTTAACAAGAGATGAGAATTAGTACTGAATAATGGGAAAGAGCCAAAAAGGGAAGGGACTGTTGGTGTCGGATCCCGCACCAGTAGCCCGGGACCAACCAAAGATTGCCACATAGTCAAGGTAAAGGCCACAAAGGATAAGGCCCGATGAGGTCCATAAGTTAGAAGTGCGGTCAAGGTGGTAACACCACCTCGAGAGTTTGAAGTGAATGCACTTCGAAGCGAGTCTAAGTCACAGTTAAGATGGTTCAAGGTTAATTGGGCTGAGAGGCGAGGCCCATGAAGGTCAGAGTCAATTCAAATTCGAACGTTGAGCATTAAAGTCGGAAACCGAAACGGACGTATTTAAGATAGAATAATTGTACTTAATTAGCCACTTAAATGTCGTTTTTCTATGCATAAATATAAGGGCCAATGGCCATGTAAAAGTGGATGATCTTCTTTTTGGGAGAAAAAGGAATACTATAGCAATTCTTGTAATAATTCATAAGCTTTTTACATATTCATTTTGTCCCTCAAGAGTAGTCTTTCCCACTTAATAAAAATACTTGAGTGTGTGAATCCGACATCCACATTTTGGTGCCGTCTGTGGGGATAGAAGATTCTTGAGTGGTCAGATTCTCTCTACTAAATTTCCTAGATAAGCAGCAATATCCGGAGGAGACACCGTTGAGACATCATTGGCTGAAACCCTCAAAGCCATGCAACAAACCATGTCGGAGATGTCGCAGAAGTTCTCTAATGTGGAAAAGGCCGTCGACACGTTGCAAACCTCCCAGGTATCTCTTAGTCAAAACGTTAGTACTATACAATCTCGTGTTCTCTCTTTAAGTGCAGGAAACCCTGTTGGAATCCGAAGAAGGATATTCAACTCGCCAAGCTCCATTGCGCGAAATGAGACCAGCGAACAAACGACTCCTGGTGCTACTAATATGACAGTCCAGCCGTTGGAAGGAGAGACACAACTCGAAGACGAAGACCAACTTGCAGACCAATACGAGCAGGAAAACCTCGACCAGTTCGAGACCATAAGGAAGGTTAGCCAGGAACTAAAAGAAATGAAGTCAAAATTCCATCAAGCTACAAGTTCGGAGCCAGACATCAATCGAGTCATTGAAGAAGCTAGGCGAACACCTTTCATCTCGCGAATTGCAAGTTTGAGAATCAAAGATTCCAGGAAGCTCAAGTTGGACCCTTACAGCGGATTGGAGGATCCAAAAAACTATCTCGCAGCTTTTCTGATCGCTGCTGGAAGAGTCGAATTGGATGAAGCTGATGAGGATGCAGGGTACTGCAAACTCTTTTCGGAAAATTTATGTGGCCAAGCTTTAATGTGGTTCACCCAACTAGAGCCGGGTTCGATCAGCAATTTTGACGAACTATCGGCTGTGTTCTTAAAGCAATATTCCATACTTATGGATAAAAGCGTTTCGGATGCCGACCTTTGGAATCTATCACAAGGGCCGAATGAGTCACTTCGAATTTTCATCACCAAGTTCAAAGGGGTGCTGTCGAAGCTCCCAAGAATCTCACAGCAGTCAGCTTTATCTGCCTTGCGGAAAGGATTGCGACATGATTCAAGGTTTAAAGAGGATTTAATACTTCATAAACCAGACACAATTCAAGATGCACTCTTCCGCGCAAACAACTGGATGGAACTGGAAGATGAAAAAGAAAATTTCGCCAAAATAAATGAACAAGAAAAACCGACGGTCACTGTCCCTACCAAGAAGTTCGAGCCTAGGGAGAGCAAAGGACCAAGAAAATTTGGGTCGCAGCCCTTCAACAGTATTGTCGGAAAGCAATTCCAAGGAAAGGGAAGGTCAAACACTTGGGTCCGTGATGAAAGTTTATATTGCGACATTCATAAAGTAGCAGGACACTTAACCAAGGATTGTAGTGTCCTTAAAAGGCACCTCGCGGAGCTTTGGGCCAGTGGAGATCTTTCCAAATTCAATATAAAAGATTTCATGAAAGAATACCACGAAGCAAGGGACAACTCCAAAGATCAAAATTCCAAAAAACCAAGGTTGTCCAATGAGGAAGAACCAAGGAATTCGAAGGGTAAGATCCATGTGATTCTAGGAGGTTCCAAACTTTGCCGAGATTCGATAAGTTCCATCAAAAAACATAGGCGAAATGTTTTACTCAAAGCAAGTCTGAGCGAAGAAGTCGATTTTCAAGGTGCATCAATATTATTTACCGAGGAAGAAACGCGGCACCTCGAAAGACCTCATGATGATGCGATAGTTATTACCCTGGACGTTGCTAACTTCGAAGTATCAAGGATTCTTATCGATACGGGCAGTTCGGTCGATTTAATCTTTTTAAGTACTT
Source organism: Arabidopsis lyrata subsp. lyrata (assembly GCF_000004255.2). NCBI lineage: Eukaryota > Viridiplantae > Streptophyta > Magnoliopsida > Brassicales > Brassicaceae > Arabidopsis > Arabidopsis lyrata. Next base: position 8,563 of record NW_003302460.1, on the reverse strand, counting down.
TAGAAAGAATGGGAATTAGTCGGGCGGACATAGTAAGACCACCATCTCCGTTAGTTGCGTTCACAAGTGAGTCAGCCATGTCTCTCGGAACAATCAAACTACCGGTTCTTGCCAAACAGGTGTCAAAAATCGTGGATTTTGTTGTTTTCGATAAGCCCGCAGCTTACAACATCATCCTCGGGACTCCCTGGATTTATCAGATGAAGGCAGTCCCCTCTACATATCATCAATGTATCAAATTTCCAGCAGCAAGTGGAGTGGAAACAATTCAGGGAGATCAAGAAGCTTCGCGAACATGTTATCTAGCTAGCCACCGTTTGAAGATCCAATAGCAATTAACGAAGCCCGCAACAGAGGGACTAATACAAAAATTTCCTAGTGGGCAGAAAAAAGATGATGTAGTAATCGAAGTGGTGTTGGAAGAAGACGAACCACATCGGAAAGTCCGAATTGGAGCAACTTTGACTGGTCAAATAAAAGAAGCTTTGATCGAACTTTTGAAGAAAAACAAAACATCATTTGCATGGTCAGCAGCCAATATGCCTGGCATAGATCCAAGCATAATTTGTCATGAACTAAACGTGGACCAAGCTTCAAGCCTGTAAAACAAAAAAAGAAGAAAGCTCGGACTGGAGCGAGCAAAAATAGTAAACGACGAAGTGGACAAGCTTTTAAAGATAGGGTCCATAAGGGAAGTACAATACCCGGAATGGGTAGCAAACACCGTTGTGGTCAAAAAGAAGAATGGAAAAGATAGGGTTTGCATCGACTTCACAGACCTCAATAAAGCATGTCCCAAAGATAGTTTCCCGCTCCCGCATATAGATCGACTTGTAGAGTCCACCGCTGGGAACGAGCTGTTAACCTTCATGGATGCCTTCTCGGGTTATAATCAAATAATGATGAACCCCGAAGACCAAGAAAAAACGTCATTTATCACGAATAGAGGTATCTATTGTTACAAAGTAATGCCTTTTGGTTTGAAAAATGCAGGAGCAACTTATCAACGGTTGGTTAACAAGATGTTCCACAACCATCTCGGGAAAACAATGGAAGTCTACATAGATGACATGTTGGTTAAATCGTTAAAAAAGGAGGATCACGTTAAGCATATAGAGGAATGTTTTGATATTCTCAATAAATATCAGATGAAGCTGAACCCGGCAAAATGCACATTCGGAGTCCCATCCGGGGAATTTCTCGGCTATATTGTAACGGAAAGAGGGATTGAGGCTAATCCAAATCAAATCAACGCCTTTCTAAACATGCCGTCTCCAAGAAACTTCAAGGAGGTACAACGGTTGATTGGGCGGATTGCAGCTTTGAATCGTTTTATCTCGAGATCAACAGATAAGTCGTTACCTTTTTACCAAATTCTAAAAGGAAACAAAGGATTCCTTTGGGATGAGAAGTGTGAAGAAGCTTTCGGACAACTTAAGGCATACTTAACTACTCCACCTATATTATCCAAACCAGAAGTGGACGAAAAGCTTTATTTGTACGTGTCAGTGTCGAACCATGCGGTTAGTGGAGTCTCGGAAGACCGCGGGGAGCAGAAGCCGGTTTACTACATAAGTAAGTCAATGACGGATCCGGAAACCAGATATACAATGATGAAAAAACTCGCACTCGCAGTGGTGACTTCGGCTCGGAAGCTGCGCCCATATTTTCAATCTCATCCGGTCGAAGTATTAACCAACCAGCCACTCCGAACAATACTTCATAGTCCAAGTCAGTCCGGACGTTTGGCGAAATGGGCGGTGGAATTGAGCGAGTACGATATAGAATTCAAAAGCCGAATCAGTATGAAAGCTCAAATTTTAGCAGATTTCCTATCCGAGCAACCAATACCTGACACGCTAGAACAATCGGAGAACCAAACTTGGAAATTGCATGTAGACGGGTCTTAATCAAAACAAGGATCCGGAGTGGGAATCAAGTTGGAGTCTCCAACTTCCGATATTCTAGAACAATCATTCCGATTATTATTTAATGCTTCCAATAATGAGGCAGAATACGAAGCCTTAATTGCCGGACTTCGATTGGCACAAGGAGTTGGAGCTAAGGAAATAGTCGCTTATTGTGATTCGCAGTTAGTAGTTAACCAGTTCAATGGAGACTATGAAGCCAAAGACTCAAGAATGGAAGCATACCTCGAAGTGGTGAAAGATTTGTCTAAAAATTTCCAAAAGTTTAAACTAGTTCGCACTCCTCGAGGAGAAAATACAACCGCAGATGCACTTGCCGAATTAGCATCAACGTCAGATCCTGAGTTGAAAAGAATTATTCCGGTGGAATGCATCTCAGAATGAAGCATTAAAGATGACAAAAGAACCCTCGTCGTTACAAGATCTCGAGCAGCCACACGAGACCGTGGGGAACCCGAGGTCGAGCTGCCGCCCGTCAAACGAAGAAAGTCAAAGGGATCAAATAAATCTAACGAAGAACCTGTTATCCTGGCAGAAGACGTAATTCCAGAAATAGTAATAGAAACCGGGCCATTAATCGAAGAAGATACTCTTGAACCGAACGAGCATCCTGAACCAGAGCCGCGATTATTTCACAAAGTCGACCAAATTCCGGCTAAAGACTACGGGGCTGACTGGAGGGAGCCAATAAAGCGCTACATCATGGCAGGCGAACTCCCAAGAGATAAGTGGCAAGCTAGGAAAATGAAAATAGTTAGCGCAAAATTTTTGTCTATCAAAGGATACATTGTATAGACGAGGTGTCAGTGACCCTTACCTACTGTGCATTTTCGGGCCCGAAGTCGAAATCGTCATGAGCGAAGTGCACGAAGGATTATGTGGGAGTCATTCATCAGGAAGGTCTATGGCTTTTAAAGTTAAAAGAATGGGATATTATTGGCCCACTATGATCACGGATTGTGTTAAATTCGCCCAAAGATGTAAGCGCTGCCAACTTCACGCACCGTTGATCCATCAACCGTCGGAGTTATTTTCCTCCATCTCCGCCCCATACCCGTTTATGAGGTGGTCAATGGACATCATTGGACCGTTGCATAGATCAACTCGAGGTGTACAATACCTTTTGGTCTTGACGGACTACTTTTCGAAATGGATTGAAGCTGAGGCATATGTTGGCATCAAGGATTCGGCGGTGAAAACTTTCATTTGGAAAAATATTATATGTCGACATGGAGTTCCGTACGAGATAGTCACTGATAACGGGCCGCAATTCATTTCACATGAGTTTGATGCCTTTTATGCGGACTGGGTAATCAAAGTCTGTTACTCTACTCCACGATATCCGCAAGGAAACGGTCAAGCTGAAGCCGCGAACAAGACAATACTAAGCAATCTCAAGAAATGCTTAAGTGATCTAAAGGGAGGATGGTATGATGAACTCCAACCCGTGCTATGGGCCTATCGTACAACCCCTAGGCGACCTACCGGAGAAACTCCGTTCTCTTTGGTTTATGGCATGGAGGCGGTAGTACCAGCTGAACTCAACGTGCCCGGACTTCACCGAACAGAAGCACCATTAAATGAGGAAGAAAATTCAGCAATGCTTAATGATTCGCTAGATACCATAAATGAAAGGCGTGATCAAGCTTTGATTCGGATTCAGAATTACCAGCAGGCAGCAGCCCGATATTACAACACGAAAGTCAAAAGTAGGCCGTTCTTCGTAGGAGATTATGTGTTAAGGCGCGTCTTTGACAATAAAAAAGAAGAAGGCGCAGGCAAACTCGGCATTAATTGGGAAGGACCTTACATTGTTACCGAATTGGTTCGAAACGGTGTTTATAGGCTGAAAGACTTAGAAGACAGGCCGGTCAAGCGACCTTGGAATGTGATCAATCTAAAGAAGTTTTATGTTTAAGCTACATGCACTTTTTATATACACGAACTACGGTGTGGCTTGATCCCGAAATGGGTACGTAGGCAGCTCGGAAACGAGTTCAGCTACTAATAAAATTTATTCTTATTATAGAAAATAGTTCGGCTGTGCGAACGGGTAAGACGAATAATGTTCGACTAAGCGAACGTACAGGAATCAGAAACGAAACATTTATTCAAGCAAATAAGACGAAGTATCAATCTACACACACATTTCGGATTAGGGGAATCTTCTCGGTGTCCAGAACACTTGAACTCCTTGACCAGCAAGGTCGAGGATTGGCACCATGCAGTCCGGAATACGAGCGAAGTCGGAAATTCCAAGCTCGATCCATTCTCCGGGGTGAGAGCCAAGGATGTGAAGGTCTCTTGATACCGTAGTAAGTCTGCGTTGCATTCGATTAATCCTCCTCCGAAGTCTCCTCTTTTCCAACGTAAGCTTCCGATGTTGAATCGCAAGTGCCTCTATGAATGTCATCGCTGTTCCTTGGTCTCTGATTGGGAGATCCCTGATCAAAACGCACGGAGCTCGAATCTGAGATCTGAAGCAGTAGTGAGGTGGAAGGGGCTGCCTATTTGGCACGTTTGGAACATCTTCGTTTATTATTCTGATCCTGGAGGTGTCGGGCATAGATTCTGAACATCGAAGGTTGAACTCCATACCTGCTAAAGAAAAAAAAGAGAGAGCGGTAAAGAGTAAGGGGAAGTCGAGGCTGTAATATATAGGGACATCATGTCCTTAGTGAGCTGCGGATTCTATTCTAGGAATGGAGTGATTCGCGGAGGGATTTATGCCCTTAAACCGATCCCACATTGAAAGACGTATCTCCGAGAATAAGGAAAATTGCAAAACATTTCCATAAATAAAAAGGGCCGAAGCCCATTATGAGTTCAAAATAGGAGCAGAGTTGGGGAACATTTATGGAAGAGGCTCAGGAACAGGCTCCTTCATCGCCGGTTTAAAGTTCGAAGTGGACACCTTGTTTTTGGCATCCACTTCGGGATCTTCCCGAATACGTTTCCGATGAGTGTTGGCTTCCTCCTCGTTTTCCTCTTTGCTGTCAAGTGGGGCGGTATAGACCGGGGCGTTCACAGGCCCCGGAACTCAACATTTAGAACGAAGATACATCCGAAGCATCTTCGGGATCTCAGCGACAGAATCGAAGTTCCTCCACTCCCATTGAAAGGGATCACTTTCCAGAGCCCTTATCTTCCTCTCCACTCGAGCGATACGAGCCTCGAGTGTTTGCCTTTTAAGACCTAGCCGCTGCCTCTCGTCACACAAGCGACGGTGTTTGTCGACGACCTAGCATAAAGATGAATAAATAAAAGAAAACATAAGGTTTTAATCAAAAACGACAAATATTAACCTTGTCCATAAAGTCGCAAGCCTCTTTCTTCTCCTTTGAAGGAAAATGAAATACGGCGTGAGGAAAGAGAACGCCGGCTGGTTCAAAACCATCGCCGGACAGGAAGAGTGGGCTACCGGGGTCAACGGGGGCTACGTTTTCGCTTTCCATTAATGTGGTGCTTATCGAATGAATTATGAAATTTCTTGAAGTAGGATCTAAGGCAAACAAGCTCCTATTTATAACAAGGATTAGGGTTTGTCTTGGGAACGAAAATTCAATAATGATGGCGTGCCCTAGTGGTTTAAACCATTTTTGGGAATCGAGAAAAGGTAGTTATTGCCTTAAAGACGTACCGCTTTTCCTATTTTCAATAAGTGAGAAAGGAAAGAGCAACCGTCGCATTAAAGAAAAGGAAAGAGCAACCAACAAATTTACCGAGTTGACTAAACCCGAAGTGGGGAACTCGCGTTTAGCCGAGGTCAGTTCTCGCATTCTAAAGAGAGAGGCCTGATCAGCCTGAAAATCTCGAAAGCATAGCCACAAGGCCAAAAAGGGTTAAAAGCGGACTTTGCAAACCTGCACATAGTTTTAACCAAACCCTCTTGGGATCATAACCTAAAAAGGTTTAAAAGCCTCCTCAGGAAAATATCTTGTTTGTAAGAAAATGACAATAAAGCCTCCTTAGGCAAAAACAAGTTCAAATTCAAGTTTTAAAAAATGGGACAATCCCCAGTTTAAAATGGACACAGCCATTACGGACTAACAGCCACCTCGGACTCCGTCTCGGCTGTCAAAGTGTCACTCGCCTCCTTGGCTGGTGCTTGATCAGAAGAAGTTCCTGGTTTACTCTCCACGGTACAACCATCTCTCGGGGTAGCCTCCGATGCAGCAGGAACTTCGGAAGGGATGACACCTTCCGTCTCACTTGAGCCTAAGGACAGTTCCAGTAAATTGAAAATATAAGGCAAGAAGAAGGTAGTGAGTATCAAGAGCCAGAGGTTACCTGCCCAGTCTAGACCCGATTCACTTATGGGAGGCGATTCTGTGAAGAATTCCTCGAAGTGCTGAGGGTTAAAGGTTGACGCAGGGAGATCTGCCAAGCGACTTCGCTTTTCAGATAAGTTAGCCGTCAGCTCGGTCCTTTCTTGCACTTCGGAGAAATCTTGGTCATGGATTTGATCCAGCAAGATCAAGTTGCTCTCGTGCTCCTTGATGTCGGATTCCAGATCTGACCTAGCCTTCTCAGTTTGAATAAAGCGGATGGCCCCTTGAATCAACTCCATCCCACGTCCCTTGACCTCTTTTCTGGCTTTCGATGCCGACCTTGCCAACTCGGAATCACGCAACTTGGTGATCGCTTTGTACTTCGTGTTAAGCTCAATAAGTTGGTTATTCAGGGTATCGGCGGTTGATTCGAGCTTGCGAAGTCTACCCTGAACTCCAGAAAGTTCACTCTAGAGTTGGTGATTCTGGTCGTACTGGTCCTGCAGCTCCCCCTTTATCTTCGCAAGCTCGGATGCTAGGCTATCAACCTTGTCCTCAAGATCGTTCTTGGAATCGGTAGAGGAACGGAGATCAGCCTCGAGATTAGAGAACTTGCCCATCCACACGTCAATCTCCTTTTCCCGACCACTGACCAACCCCTCATAATGTTCAATCATGTCATTAAGCTCGCCGTTAGCCTGGCAATACACATAAACCCGGGATGGTGGGTCAGTTCGAAGAATGACAGCAAAATTAGAAGAACAAAGCGAAACTAACCCGAGATGAGTGATGAGCATGAAGCAAGTAGCGTTCGCGAATTGCAGGGCGCCACTTGACAAAATCCGACAGGATCGCGCCTGATCGGGTTTTGAAGCACCGAAAGACGCTACCCTCTTTCTCCATGGCTACGAAAGCAGAAGAGGGAAAGTTTTAGAAATTCAGAATAAACACAAGGCGAAAAGAAACATATACATACATGTCACCAGACCTGAAAGCGATTTGACCTGAGGGACAAGAACAGGCTTTGACTTCGAAGAGTCACCTCGAGACTCAGAACTTTCCTTCTGAGGAGCCGCTCTCTGGTTCGTCTTCTCACCACTACGTTGGGAAGAAGAAGACATGTCAACCGGAGGAGGAGGACCCATTGGCTCAGCAGGGGGGACGGTCGAGGAGAACGGTCAGTCCGGGCCCGTGACTTCTCTCTCTGCGGAGAAGAGTCACTGCGAGATGACTTGTCCCTCTTCTTGCGAATCAAATTCTTAAGAGGTTCACTGCTGAAATCATCTCGGGGAGGGCGAGGAGAGTCACGATGAGAAGATCGGGGCCTCCGAGGAGAACGGTCATCGCGACGTTCACGCCGAGGTGTCGATCTGAAAGCAACGACGGATCTGGCAGCCTCGGCGCTGCCATCATCAACCAGCAGGGTCCCACTGTAGTCCTTCTTATCAATGGTAGCCGCAAGAAACTCTTTTTTCTCCTCGCAAGCCTCAGCTATCGGCTTGGAGAGCGCCTTGCGCTTGGCCGCAATAGCCCGAGATGACAGTCCCTGAGTTGAGGGAGGAGGCGGAAGATTGTGAAGTTGACCTGGGGGACTCATCCTGAGTTTGTGGTTGGCTTCTAGAAACCGCTCGAGAGTAAAAGAATTCCAAAGGGTTTCCCCTTCGTGGACTATTTTGAAGAACCCGATGAATTCTTCAGACGGGATAGTCAGGGCGATGAGAGCTGCGAAATGAAATAACAAGTTAGTTAGTAAAAGTAAATAAAATAACCAGAAAAAAGATAAAAGCGACCTAATTTCTACCACGCTTCGCAGACCACTTCGATGGGAGTACATCGGAAAGATTTCCGATCCAAGCGGGGGTTTTCTTAATTAAGAACCAAGGATGATGCCAGTTATCATCCTTGTTCGGGAGATGCGAGATGATGTTCCTATTAGCGTTGGGATACGCAGAGAAATACCCCGCCTTCTTCGACGAACTCCTTACGCTAAGAAGTTCGTTCAATTCGGGGACTCCAATAACATATCCGGCTTCCGCCGCAACAGTTATGATCCCAAGGATGGTTCGAAGGAGGTTGGGGGTTAATTGGGGTAAAGCAATTTCAAGGGCCGCCAGATACCGGACCAAGGCTTCAGGAAGAGGGAAGGTTAGCCCGCAGCCCTTGAAATAGATCTTGTAAACACAGAAATAGCCGTCACGATGGCTTTCCGGAGATTCCATAGGGCCGGGTAGCATCGATTCCGCCATAACTCCAGACGGAATCTGACAGAGGTCTCTCAATTGATTAAGAGATTGAAGAGTACATGTAGACATATAGTGAGGACCGGCGATGTCACCCGGGCGAGTGCATTCATCATTACTAGAG
>NW_003302461.1:1837-18776 GCF_000004255.2 Arabidopsis lyrata subsp. lyrata | reverse complement strand
TCCAGTTGGCGAACTCCTACTGGAAACAAGAGAGCGAGGCCCAGAACCTCTTCGTGTTGGTCCAGTTCGTAAAGCGTCAAAACTTCCCAAGACCGATCTGTTATTCCCAGGATTGACAGTCGAAGAAGGTTTTGGTGGTGGAGCTGGTACGGGTGGTGAATCAGGGTTACTGCCACCACTAACTGGAGAATCACAATCTATACCTTCACTTTCAACATGAACATTTTCTGAAACTACCAATCCTTCATCATCTTCTCTATCCACAGGTTCATTACTGTCCAGAGCTACATTCTTAGCATCAGAACACTCTACTTTTTCAACTATAGTAACCTCTTCTTGTTTCTCATCCGTAATTTCTTCATCTATAGTAACAGGAGGAACCTGAATAGTATTGTTTATCTGTGGTTCTGTTCCTGAGGAAGAAGGGCGGCTCGAGTTGGAAGAACTTCCTGATGAACCTCGTTGAACCAAAATCCGAGTCATGCTGCTTCTTAAGTATTTTTCCTAATCAAATATCAAAGATTAGAGATTATCCCAAGGTTTGTCCCTGGTTCTTGCTTTAGGACCTACGATAACAATCCCTTGAGAGAGGGATTCCTTCCAACCGTTCTCCACCTCGCAGCAAAACGTTCTCTGCATTCCCCTACCAATCATCAAGATTCCAAAGTTTTCTTGGAATTTAGATCCGAAACATTCCCCAAAAACACCACCTTTACAATCTCTACTTAACCATAAAGAACCAATACCGAAACACACATGAAAACTGACACAAGTTGCAGTAGTTAAGCTCAAATTCCCCTCTTTCCCCGATATTTTCTTGGAACGATATAGGAGCAAGCTATAAACATGACCACACAACACAAAAACCAATCAAATTGACCACACAACACAAACACAACAACGGTCTCTGCATTTCGCTAGCAATCATCTAGTGTCTTGCAAATTAGAAACGAAACATACCCCAAAGACACCAAATTTACGATCTCTACTTAACCGTTGCGAATCAATATCCAAACAAACATGAAAACTGATACAAAGTCGCAGTAATTTAGCTCAAATTCCCCTCTTTTCTTGGAAACGATACCGGAAAAAAGCTATAAACTTGACCACATAACACACAAAAAAAGAAATCAATTTGATAGATTTAACCTAAAAATCATCAAAGAAAGGGATCGAAATGAAATAAAACGATAACAAAATGGCGATAATCGAAACCCTAGAAGTTGACCACAGACTGGGAAAACTCACCGGAGATTTCAGCAGCTGAGATTACAGATTCAAGATCCGTCGGAGATAGTACAACTTTCCAGAAGAATGTACGATTAGGGTTTCGTGAGAAGAAGACGACGCTCTCTGGTAAAATTGGGAAGCGATGAATTTGTTTTTTTTTTGGTTTTAATTTGAGAGGAGGCATTTTTTTTTTTTTTTAAACCGTCGTTGGGGTTGGACGAGACGGCGAAGTTACTGACGTGGACTCAGAGACGATGTTTCATCAGTGCGTTGACACGTGTTCTCATCATTGCGGATCATCTTATTTGTTGTATGTGTTTATGGATTTAAATTGTTGGGTCAAAACTTAAGAGAAAGCCCAAATCTAAAATAGTGTGCCAGAAGATATCATATTTTTTATTGAGTGAATTTGTGTAGAAGTAAAAATGGGGTATAAAATTAGGAAATAGACAATTCACAATAGGGAGGTTTGTCTCTGACGATGTCCAAAAAACGATTGAAAAGGGGTTTAGTTTTGTCAGTTATTACAAAAAAACCAATGCATATTTTGTTAATGTGCGTGGGGAGAGGAAGAAAGAGTTGACATTTAATAAATGCTCAACAGTTGAATTGACCATTACGCGACAACAGACAGAAAGAAATGACGATTATTAAATGCGATCGACTTTAGTTTGAATATATAACAAAAACGTATGTGCGAAAATTACAAATTTTAAATCACTAACTTAATTGCGTAGATATCTATTAATAAATTTGATTATATGTAGATCGATATATAATTCTATGAAAGTGTATAGACATGTAACTAAATTTATAGATAACTATTAATTCCTTAACTAATTGAGACATGTTTAACATATCGTCCATCTACGCTCTTTAGATCTGCATCTACGCTTTGTAGATCTATATGTGGAGGTCCAAAAATTATGGTAAATCCTTATTTGTATCGTGAAAATTATCTCTTTCGGCAAATAAATGTACCATCTAATTCTCTGGTAAGACAATGTGAATAGTAAACGCGGGGATGTTTTTCTGCTTGATTTGAATGAATTCGAACACAATTGAGAGAGAAAAAGAAAGAGATATGAACATGAGAGAAAAATAGAGATCCAAAAATTAAAATTAAAAAATGAAAAATAAAACGTGAGGCGCATGAGGTTAAAATGGGTAGAAATGGGGGCTAAAATTATCATTGTTCTTGGGATTAGATTCATAATACCGAAAATTTTATTTGATCCAGATCCAGTGTCTCTCACCCAATTATATCTTTTTATATTAATTATCAAATTAAATTATTTTATTTTTAATTTAAACTACATAAATACTTTGACCCAAAAAAAACTCTAATTTGATACTTTATCTTATTTAAAATATCAAATTTATCTTATTATTAATTAAAAATTTTGTATATAGCTAGAACGACTCTCACAAATTGCTTTCAGATTAAAGAATATTTTTGTAGTTGCTCTGGAACAATTAGGAGATTGTCTAGAAGAAATACGGGGTTCTGGCGGCAGCATGATATGAGATGGTGAGTGTGTGAGTTGTTCATTTTAAGAATTATATCGAAATCTTGAGTAATAAAAAAAGTGGGATGCTGTATTTCAAAAACTAAATCACAAGCTTCTGATAAAAAACGAGCAGCAGTTATCCGCTCCGCACTTGACTATCCAGCGTTTGACATTCTAGAAAAAAAATATAAAAAGCATTTCAATTTGAAATTGAAATGCTTTTTATATTTTTTTTCAATTTGAAATTGAAATGGATTTTTTTTTTTTTTGTGGACCGAAAAGAAAGGAGGCTCAGCGGAAAAAGGATTGTACCATAGAAGCAAGGAGGTAAACCTCATAAGTACAAAATTTTATAATAATATAAACAAATATTTACAATATGTTTGTGATATAATTTTGATCTCTACACATCAAGATATTATCATTTTGGTTTTCTACAAGTTTCACCTTCCTTACTCAATTATCTTTTTTTTTATATACTCATGTACTAAAAAAACCGGCATAGCCACGACAATTATCTTGGCTGTAACCTAGAATCCGTGGCTATAAGCCTTCCTACCCACGAATTACCACGGACGAAATCCGTGGATATAGCGTCCTGACTGTGAATTTTCCGTGGTTTTCCGTGACAAAGTTAGCTACGAATTACCACGAAAGTATTTGTGACTATTTAACCACGAAAATGTCACAACATATCTTGTGGATAAATAGTCACAAACACGTCGTGGCTTTTCCATGGTTATTTTGGCCACAAAACTGTTCATGGCTTTCCGTGGTTGTATTAGCCACAAATATGTCGTGGCTTTCGTAGTTGATTTAGCCACAAATATGTCGTGGCTATTCCGTAGCTAGTTAGTAAACTAACCACGAACATTGTCGTGGCTTTTCCGTGGTACTTGTTAAACAAAGAACTGATTTCTTTGTGGTTATCCGTGGGTTATTTTGTTAAGCTCAATTTAAAAATAAAAATCACGTTAAGCTCAATTTGGAAATAAACAACAACAAATTAAAACTTTAATCCAATATAAATATGATCTAAATATTTTTGGTTTACAAAAAGACGTAAGTCATGTTCTTAGTCTAACGACATAATAAAATACTAAATGAAATACACAACAGTCATGTTCTTAATACACAACTCACCAAAAAATAGAGATGTAGCACAAAAGGATAAGTCTTGTGTTGTCATGGACATGAGTAACATAATCATATCAGTCTTCGTTATTGTCATGAGGTTTTAGAGGAGACGGAGAAGGGACTGAGTGACTAACCGTGACAGGAGTTGTGGTGGGTCTGATCGGTTGTTGAGTTAGGGGATCAATACCTAAACTCCTTAGAATCACATTTTGAGAAGCTTGCATCGCCGTTGTGCAATCGCCGACCTTATGCAAGTCATCCTTGAGCATCATCACATCATTCTTGAGCATCGCCATATCATCCTTAACTGCTGCAAGAGTAGTCTCCAAGCTTGATAGCCGCATTTCTGTGTCAAGATTTCGGGCAAGAGAAGCATAGAAAGTCTCGTTAGGGCCGACATCCTTATCTTGAGCGCTGACCATGCCGTATATACGTCATTTTTTTGGTTTATTTATTTGGACAATGATAAGGTTTTATAGTCTTTGAAAAAAACGTGATTTGAACTATTGAGCTGCAAACAAACTGAAACTCTAGAAGTTGAAGCCAATTAAAATTACTTGGTTGATGAGATGAGTGTGAGAAGGATTAGCAGTCTAGCTGGTGGCATTAGGAGAGCCGTCAGAAGCTGGAAGTTGCGATACAGTTAGCTCAACTTCTTCTACAATGGACTTCGCACGATAGTCGACGTATGTTCCATCTTTGTGCATGTGTGTCGCATGTAGAAGGTTTGTGAATGGTATTGGTTCATCTTTCCCAGACTTAACCACCTACAAACAAGAAATTGCAACCATTTACCGCAAAGAATATTCTGATTAAATAAAACAATCAGTTCACCAAAACATGCAGTTTCTGGATACCAAATAACATAAACGTTATAATCCAAACAACAAAATTTGATTATGAATACACGAAACGGATGGAACTTTCATACTAAATCAAACAGTAAGTAAAAAGCTATGAGACCTTACCATATCGTACTCGATTTTGGCAAATGCTACGGGACCGGCACAATGCTTATGTATCCCTTTGTCATCAGGATTAGATAGGCGGTTTTCAGAGTTGGTCTTGGACTTTTCAAGCATTTCTTCTGTACCCCAATTCGCCATCAACTAGTCGTCTAGTCCCAATTTTCTTGGCCAATGTACACAGTTTTTTTATTATCTCTCTCTTTTGTGCTGATCCGATCACGTCCGAATCTATAACCTCAATCTCCCATTTTTGATATACTAGATTGTGGTGCACCTGATCCCAATAGTAATTTTGCTACAACAGTAACGAATATGTTAGTTAGATAATGTATACAAAGAAAATTCAATTAGTCAAAGGCAAAATAGTAATCAAAACAAAAACAAACCACAAAATCCTACCACCATTAATCCTTTTTTTTCTGGAGGAACTGTGGTTGTGGATGTAGGATTCACACTCGATTGTCTTTAAGTATTTTTGAAGAGAAAAACTCTAAAATCAAAGGATGAAAATAAGAATTTGAACAGGAAAGTAACCAAGAAACTAAATAAAGCGAAAGAATTTGATAAGAACAAAATAGTAAAGAGCTTTGCGAAATTGCAAAAGAGAAAGTATGTTGTATTGCTTGATTGTAATGGGTAAAAAGATTGTCCCTTCCCCAAACACATGCGTTTGAGGTTGTTTTTATAGAGAAAACATGATCAATGCGGTCATTTACTGCTCATAATCGCATTGACCCGCATTAATCATGTAGGTTACAATTTGACCGAAACGGCTTGAATTTGAACTATCTTGGGCTTCGCATGGATCTTCCGAAATCTTTCTTGTTGACTCCGAACTCCCGCGTCTTGACGCTGCCGCGAACCTCGAACAATATTCTCCTCGCTTCGGCCTTTCTCTGTGCGAGCTGTATGCTGAATAAGAGCGAACTCTGTACTGGTAAAGATCGAGCTCTTTAATAAACTGAATCGAACTTCCGGCTGGTCGAGCTTGATTCTCCTAATGAAATACCTAGAAATCCAAGAGGATTATTATGTAATAATGACGTGGACAGATCCAAATGGATCCTACCGAAAGTGTGTGGGATCCGACCCCAACATTTAGCCCCCCAAGTCTTGCGAGCTGAGTGCTCGGCTTGGAAGACTTAAGTAGATAGTAATTAATGACTCGAGATCTTTAACACTCTGGAATTTCTCCACGTTTTACGCTGTTACGCCGATCTCGGATAATCAGATGATTTGATTTCCCTGACAATCGTGATCATTAATTTCCTAATTTTATATTAATACCACGGGAAAAACTGTCTCACTTCCCAATACTTTCGAGGCGGTTTTCCATCATACTCTAGGGTTCTAAGAGGTAGAATTTCTTTTCCATCTTATCTTCTTTACTTAGAGAACTTTCATTCTTATTACAGAAGTCATTGTTTCCTTTCGATAAAAAATCCCTTTTGTAAAATGTCGAACCTTTCTTCCGAATTTTGCGAGTATGAAGTTGATGACCTCGAAACTCTTATGGGTGATGGATCCGAACCTCAAATCCATACCGGAGACAAGTTTGATCTTCACCCTCAGAGCGAATCAACTGTCGATTCTCTCTACGATCTTCGCAGACTATGTCACATCCCTCCTGAGGTTGAGATGATAGTTCCGGAGCCCTTCGAGTCTCCCGAATCGGGGCGAGAAGGTTATTGCTGTGCCTATAAAATTTATTTCAAAGGATGCGGCTTATTCTTTCCTCTCCCCGAGATACTTCTCACATACCTCAACCATCTGGGAATTGCCTTCTCTCAGATGTCGCCCAACATGCTCCGGTATATTTTGTGTACCTTTATTGTTGCGGTGGAGGCTGGTTACTCGCTGAGACTTTGCGAACTCTTGGAGCTTTTCCAGGCTCGCGGGTCCCGAACTTCTGGGCATTATGCCCTTTATCCGATCGCGGATCGGAGTCCTATTGACAACCTGCCCTTAAAGGACAACGCCTGGAGGAAGTTTTGGTTCTTCTTCCGTATAAATAGTTTTACTACTCAAAGTTCTTCTGAACTCCTTCGAGTCAACTGGTCATTGAATTTGGGTAGAAACTAGGACTTAATTGAATAGATTTCTTATGCCATTTCAAAACTGCCTTTCAACATTTCGATGTTTTCTTACAGATCCCCAAATTCGACCGGCCCCATCAATCGATTTTCTCAATTTCTACAAGGCCGTCTTGGAGAGGCCAGTTAATTGGAATTCCTTCACTTTGGAAAGGATTCACGGTGCCGGATTTTCTGTTAGAATGGGCCTAACTAAACCCGTCAACCCTCCTCCTGCTGGGATTGATCTCTCGAGTCTGAATGCTCGAGACAGGAGAAAATTCAAAGAAGCAAACAAGAAAATCAAAGATCAGATTTCTGTAATTGGGAGAGACAAGAAAAACGCAACTTCCACCGGAGACGATAAAGTCTACCGGAAAACTCTCCTGGTTGACGATGGATCTCTTGAAGGTTCAAAGTCAATGGAGGTTGCTGTGAGCAATGCTTCTCCCTCCATCCCAGCAGCAGACAACGTGGTTGCTGCTACCGTTGAGGAGGAAGGCCTTGCAAGTGATTCTTCTCTCATGAAGAAAAGGAAGGCCGAAGAACTCGAACCCCTCCCCCAGGGACGTCCCAAGAGCATAAGGAAGGGCAGATTCGCTCCTTTGAATCTGCCAATTCCTGAGCTTGCTGAAGCTCAGGATGCTAATCCTGATTCAGGAACTGTTTCGAAGGAACCGCTAGGTTCAGGGATGCTACCCCCTAAACGCCCCCGAGGCAATACTTCTAGGGTTCGATCATCTCCGAGCTCGGGACTGGTTGCTAGAGCTTCGTCTCAAGCAGGTAACCTTTAATTATCACTTTATTGTTTGAGATTAATAGATTCTTTTTCCAAAGAAAACTCAATTCTCACACAACTAACTTTATTCTAGACAAAGAGAAGATCGGGAATATGTTTAGGTGCTTCCACACCCGTGCTGGGAAAAAGCTTCCATCCTTTGATTGGTGGAAACCTGATGTTAAGAGGATGTACATTAGTCACTCATTCCATTCCTCCCAGGTTTGACTACTTGCATCCTTGGACAACTGATTTCGATTCATTCATTTTTTTTTTTTAAAACGAATCTTCTTTTATTAGGCAACTCTGAATGTGAATGGCATCGTCAACTTTTACGAAGAGGAACTTGCCAAAGTTTCCAAGAAGGTTGCCGTCGTTGAAGGAGAGATTGAGAAACTGCAATCTTCCAATCGGCTTGTGCAAGAGACTGCTGGCCTTGACTCGGCTCGCCGGGAGGAAATCGAGAAACTCGAAAGATCCGGCGAGGAGACAAGGAAGACCTTGATTGAGACAGAGTAAAGGCTAGAGACTACCCTTGCTGATCACAACTTCGCTAAAGGCGAGATTGAGCTTCTGAGATCGAAGCTTAACAAGGTTAAAGCAGCTACTGAGGAGCTCGAACGTAAGAATGAATCTCTTTCCAAACTGAAAGATCGTGATGTTCGTAAAATATCTCATGATGCTCGAAAGGAGGTTAAAGGAGCTAGGCAAAAGTTTCTTCTCGCTGTGCAAGAATTTATCGCTGCAGACAAAGCTTGGAACAAGCTTAACTCCGAACGCGATGAAATGAAGAGCAACCTTGATTTGATCAAAGAGATAGAGGACAAAAAAATCGATTTGGTTGAAGAGAAAGAGACAGTTTGTGCCGAGCTAGCTGAGACTGAAGCTAAGCTAAATACCGCTCCTCAGCCATATTTGAATTTGCAGCAGTTTGCTTCTGAGTTCACTGACTCCCCTCCGCTGACTGAACCAAATATTGGTTCGTCTCTGGATGAGATGATGTTAACCGGTTCTCCTAGCGCTCATTTTAATGAGTTTGGAACCAATGTTGATAGAATCTCCTTCGGACAAGCTCAGGGGCCCTCTGATAAGGGACTTGTCACCTCCTCAATTATGGGAGATGAAGTTGAATTGAGGAACGAAACTCCTCAAGATGTCAGCTCGCTTAATCCTGAAGTGGTTCTCGCGACTCAAGACGACGATGTCGGGGGTGCTTTTGTCTCAAATCAAGCAAGAGGGGAAGGCGGTTCGCCTATGAATGAATGATGGTGATTGCATTCACCTTATGTGGGGGATTGTCCCCTTAATTTTTAAGACATGAAATTTGCCTTGCTGGCCATGGGGCCGTTTTATTACTTTTTAAGTTTTTCTTTGCCCAAGGGGGCTTTATTATTATTTTGAATAAATTTCCCAAGGGGGTTTAATTAAAATTTCTTTAGGAAGAAATATTTAATTTTGGTGGAAACCATCGATTTTAACTGGAGGGTTTGCAAGGTCCTCCTAACCGAAATGGTTTAAGATTATAGGAGAGATAGGCTGATCAGACCTACTTGCCTTTTTTAAAGGAAAAACATTGGAATTTTTTCTCGGTCTCTCGGTTGCGAGGTTAGAGCTCGGCTTACTAGAACACTTCGCAATACTTCGAATGTGTTCGATTTAAAGAAATTTCCAGTGAGAACCATCCGTTATCTCTAAGAAAAAAAAAAAAGGTGTGATACCATTTATTGATTGACTTCGAAATTAGAGCTCGAAATTGAGTTTTGCCTACTAGGTGTTAAGTGATACTTGATTGACCTATATTTCGTAGGTCTTGTTTGTGCATGCACGCAAAAATCGAAAGACAGTAACTGTCAAATCAATGGACTGACGTTCAACTTTCTTTTCAGTAAATACTCGAGCAAATGTCCTTACATATTTTTTTTTTCTATATAAGGAGAGTCGGGTTTTGGAAATTTTCCAATAAACGTTTTCCTTTATAAGGAACTTTACAGCCCCCTTTTTTTTTAGATCTTTCGATGGCTTCTTCTCAAGGCGAACCTTCTGATTCCAATCCACCACGATTCCCTTCGGTTGAAACTCTGTTTCCACCAGGGGATGGATTTACTCCCCAAGGGGTAGCCATTCCTTGTTTCCTTCCTTCCATGTCTAGGGAGGAAAAGATCGAGTACCATGAATTCATGGAACAGGTTTGACCTCGATACAGGTTGTTTTTAAGGTTTTACCCGATAGATTCGTAATGCATCTGTTTTTTGCAGATCACTGAAAGGTACGTTTCCCTCTGCTCCGAAAGGCAACGCCTTGGAAGGAAACGCCGTGTCCTTGAGGAGAGAATTGCTAGAACTGAGAGGAAAATCCGACGTTTGGAGTCGGACGTTCATAACTGGGAGAGGAAGGGATTCGACTCTATTGCTCGCATTCCCAGCTGTCTTCGAGAACACATCAGGTTCCTGAAGAAGCACTGGGATATCTACCAAAGGAGCCTAGAGCCCGTCGAGCGTGAGAGCGGTTCGTCATCCGACGAAGTCCCTTCTTCGAACCCTCCTCCCTCTTAGTTATTATTTATATATATATTTTTTATTTTGTAATATTCTATCGGGCTAGTTGCCCAACGATATTAATTACATTCCCTATTTTGCTTTAAATTCGCCGATTATTCAAATCTCATTTAATGCGTTTTATCTAGGGAATATAATTAGCAATTAACTCGATTACATTTGCCATGAAAATCGTAATTTTAGATTTGGGAAATCGTCAATTAATCCTCTTAAATGCAATCGAATAATTTTTCGAATATAAAGTGGGTGTAGTTTGTCATTGAATTTCAACAACGATTCTACAAAAATGTTTGAGGAAGGAAATTCTTCAGATTTGTTCAAATTGATGAGCGCTGATCCTTCGAGGACGTCGGACATCGAGCTTATAAAAGCAGGAGAATCTGGCGAGGATCTTCCGGGAGCACCAGACATCGAGCTTATAAAAGCAGAAGAACTGGCGAACCGGAAGGGTCACGAATATTGAGGAAGGGAACAAGCATTCAGGTTCCGATCGTTTTAATCGAGAGATTGTCGCCTCAAGATCGTGTCAAGGCCGAGGAGGTTATCAACAAGGTATTTTCCATCCTAGTGATTTAACTCTTTTTGTTATTTCTAAACGTAGCGTTTTATTTTCTTCAGCTTATCGCTCGGCATGACGAGCTCGAGGATGAGAAAAAGGAGATTAGGAAGAAGAGAAGGGAACTAGGGAAGCGTTGCCTTGACATTGCTCGCGAGCTTCATTGCCTCGAAGCCCATCCTTCCGATTGGATCGAACTAGGACTTCAGGAGTACGAAAACATGCCAGGTTGCATTATGAGCATCGTTGACCTCGCAGGCCAAGGGGCAGAGTTATTCTGTAATTCAAGACCTTTCTAAATCTGAGTTTAGCTAGAAATATTGATTTATACATTGTTTGCAATGTACTCTATATTCAAGCCCAATGATAAAAATAAGATTCCATGATTTGAAATAATATTTTTATTTTGATATTATAGCTGGACTCGTGTTTAGCGAGCTGCCTACGTATCCAAAATAGGATCAAGCCAAATCGTAGTTCGAATGTGTTTGCTTTAGCAATAGAACTTTTTCAAGTTGATTATGTTCCAAGGCCTCTGAACGGGGTTTCCGTCAAGGTCTTGTAAACGGTATACACCGTTTCGGATTTTTTCAGTGATTTGATAAGGACCTTCCCAGATAATACCGAGTTTTCCAGCGCCTTCTTCTTTTGTGTTATCGAATACTCGCCTTAAAACGAAGTCTCCTACATTTAAAGGTCTGTTTTTCAACTTTGAGTTATAGTATCGAGCGGTCAACTGTTGATAATTCTGAAGTCGAATAAGGGATTGGTCTCGCCTTTCATCGATTGTATCGAGAACATCTTCTAATAATTTAGAATTCGACTCCTCGTTAAGTGGAGCTTCGCTCCGGCGCAAACCTGGAACATTCAGCTCGGCTGGGACTATGGCTTCCATCCCATAAATTAATGAGAATGGAGTTTCACCTGTTGCTCGCCTCGGGGTTGTTCGATAAGCCCACAACACAGGTTGCAGCTCGTCGTACCATCCACCTTTTCGAGCGTTCAAGCGTTTTTTAAGATTGCTGAGAATGGTTTTGTTGGAAGCTTCCGCTTGTCCATTTCCTTGAGGATACCTTGGTGTTGAGTAGCTAAGTTTTATTCCCCAAGCGGAACAAAAATCTTCAAAGTCATTTGAAATGAATTGAGGACCATTGTCCGTTACTATTTCGTAGGGAACTCCATAGCGACAAATGATGTGTTTCCACAAAAATATCTTTACTACGGAATCATGTATGCTTATATAAGCTTCAGATTCAATCCATTTGGAAAAATAGTCCGTTAGAACTAATAAGTACTGGACGCCTCGTGTTGAACGATGCATCGGACCGACTATATCCATTGACGACCTCATGAAGGGGTATGGAGCGGATATAGATGATAGAATTTCAGATGGCTGGTGAATAAGGGGAGCGTGCATCTGACATTTTTTACACCGTTTGGCGTAATCGATGCAGTCTGAAATCATAGTTGGCCAAAAATATCCTAACCGCTTGATTTTGAAAGCCATTGCTCGCCCCGAAGAATGACTACCACAAAGCCCTTCGTGGACCTCGCTTGTCACTATTTCAACTTCGGGTCCGAAAATACATAAAAGATAAGGATCACTGACGCCTCGCTTGTACAATGACTCTTTAATTATACAATACTTAGCGCTGATGATTTTTAATTTGCGAGCTTGCCATTTGTTAGATGGTAGTTCTCCATTAAGAATGAAATTTTTGATGGGTACCCTCCAGTCAGCCCCCCCAATCATTAGCGGAAGTATTATCCTTGAGTATAAACTTCCTTGGTTCGGGTTCGGAAGGAATATCAGGATCTTCGATTGTCTCATGAACCTCTACATCAGCTGGAAATGACTGTTCGGTTCGAGACGGTTCTTTAATGAGAACCTCTTGATCCTTTGATTTTCTTCTTGGCTTTCTTTTAGGAAGTTCCAGTGGTGGAATAAGTTCGTCATCTTGAGACTTTATTCGTGATCTGGTGACGACAAGCGAACTACTTTCATTTCCGGAACTTGGTTTTGGAGTTTCGAAGTGTTCGGCCTCCAAACTGTTATCGTTTTCTGTTTCTTCAACCGAAATACTTCGCGAATAAATACATTCAACTGGAATTACTCGTCTGAGTTCAGGATCTGAGGTAGAAGCTAGGGCAGCCAAGGCGTCTGCTGAAGTGTTTTCTCCTCTAGGAATTCGAACTAATTTGAATTCTTTGAATATCCCGGCTAATTTTTTGACAGCCGAAAGATAAGCTTCCATTCGAGGAGCCTTAGCTTCGTAATCTCCAGCGAACTGGTTTACAACTAGCTGAGAATCGCAATAAGCTATTATTTTTTCTGCTCCAATTGCGAGAGCAAGCCGAAGTCCTGCTAAGAGAGCTTCGTATTCTGCTTCGTTGTTCGAAGCTGGAAACATTAATCGAAATGATTGCTCGATTATTTCCTTTGTCGGAGTTTCGAGCCTAATACCGATTCCGGATCCTTGTTTAGAAGAAGATCCATCTACATGTAATTTCCATGTGGAGTCCGTTTCAACAAAGATTCCATCATCAGGTGGCAGTTCGGTTAGAAAATCAGCTAGAACTTGTGCTTTTGCGCTAGTTCTGCTTTTGTATTCTATATCGTACTCACTAAGTTCGATTGCCCATTTTGCCAATCTTCCGGACTGACTTGGACCGTGAAGAATTGATTGAAGTGGATGAGAAGTTAAAACTTCTATTGGATGAGATTGGAAATAAGGTCGGAGTTTTCTAGCAGATATCACTACTGCTAAAGCTAATTTTTCCATCATGGTATATCTCGTTTCTGGGCTAGTAAGAGATTTACTTATGTAAAAAATTGGCTTTTGTTCACCTCGGTCCTCTCGAACTAACACCCCACTCACGGAATGGTTAGAGACTGAAATGTAAAGATATAGTTTTTCATCTGATTCAGGTTTTGAGAGAATCGGTGGTGTCGTTAGATAAGTTTTGAGTTGACCAAATGCTGCTTCGCATTGATCATCCCACCGAAATTTTTTGTTCCCTTTCAAAATTTGATAAAAGGGGAGACATTTATCCGTAGATTTTGATATGAAACGATTTAATGCAGCAATTCTGCCTGTCAATCGTTGGACTTCCTTAATCTTTCTTGGCGAAGGCATAGTGAGGAAAGCGTTAATCTGATTATGATTTGCTTC
This sequence comes from Arabidopsis lyrata subsp. lyrata, assembly GCF_000004255.2. Taxonomy (NCBI): domain Eukaryota; kingdom Viridiplantae; phylum Streptophyta; class Magnoliopsida; order Brassicales; family Brassicaceae; genus Arabidopsis; species Arabidopsis lyrata. Next base: position 4,796 of record NW_003302461.1, on the reverse strand, counting down.
TATTCCTCGTTCCGTGACTATGTACCCCAGGAATTCTCCGGAAGGCACGCCAAATGAACATTTAGCTGGATTTAATTTCATTCCGAACTCGTTCAGAATTTTGAAACACTGTTCGAGATGTGTGATGTGCTCAGATTTCTTAAGATATTTTACGAGCATGTCATCTATATAAACTTCCATCGTTTTGCCCAAATGTTCTGCAAACATTTTGTTAACTAAACGTTGGTATGTTGCCCCGCCATTTTTTAAACCGAATGGCATAACTTTATAACAGTAGATTCCTCTATCTGTTATGAAGGATGTTTTCTCTTCATCTTCGGGATTCATCATGATCTGATTATATCCAGAAAATGCATCCATAAATGTTAATGGTTCGTTTCCGGCCGTTGATTCTACGAGCCGATCGATATGAGGGAGGGGAAAGCTGTCTTTTGGACATGCTTTGTTAATGTCATTGAAATCGACACATACTCTCCACTTTCCATTTTTCTTTTTGACTACCACGGGGTTTGCTAACCAGTCCGGATATTTCACTTCTCTGATAGAACCAATTTCTAAAAGTTTATCAACTTCGTCATTGACCGCTTGTGCTCGGTCAGGACCAAGTTTTCTTCTTTTTTTTGTTTTATTGGTTTAAAACTGGGATCGACATTTAAATCATGGGTGATAATACTTTTGTCGATTCCGGGCATATCTTTTGCCGACGAGGCGAAAGTATGTTTATTTTCTTTTAGAAAAGTTACCAATTGATCTTTGATTTCTGAACCCAAAGAAGTACCGATTTTTACTTTTTGATCCGGAAATTTGGGATCAATTTCAATCTCTGTAGTAACTTCATTCGGGCTAAGACCACTTGGGTAACGCGAGGTGCTCTCTTGCTTCGTGTTTATCATTAATTGCTATTTGAGCTTTAAACGATGTCCCATGAGGTAGCAAGATCGCGACGTTTCCTGATCTCCTCGAATGGTTCCGATTCCTGCAGGAGTAGGAAATTTCACGCGTTGGTGATAAGTTGAAGGTATATCCTTCATTTGGTAAATCCAAGGAGTTCCGAGAATTAGGTTGTAAGCGGCCGGTCGGTCGAAAACAATAAATTCTACAATCTTAGGAACCCCTGCAGCGAGCACTGGCAGTTTTATGTTCCCCAAGGACATAGATGTGTCACTCGTGAAAGCTACTAATGGTGCCGGTGGACCGATAATGTCAGCTTTACTGATTCCCATTCTTTGCAAAGTGCTTAAAAATATGAGATCTACTGAGCTTCCAGTATCAATTAGACACCTAGTTACTTTGAAATTTGCAACATCTAATGTTATCACAAGAGCATCGTCATGAGGTCCCGTTAATCCTTGAGTATCCGAACTATCGAAAGAGATAGAAGGTGTTTGTTCACTTGACTGGAAACCCACATCGGTTTGAATTGCTGCTGATTTCTTGTGCCTTTTGATTGATCTGATCGAATCTCGGCATAATTTGGATCCTCCCATTATAACATCGATCCTTTTCTTAGGAGTGTTTGGAGTTCCGGGCCCATTGGGCTTATGTTTCTTTTCAGGAGGATTAGACGCTTCAGAATCTTCTTTTTCTTTATGATAAGATTCCACAAATTCCTCGATATTGAAATTAGCGAGCTCTCCAGCCGCCCACAGTTTGGTGAGGTGTTTTTTTAGTACGCTGCAATCTTTGGTGGAATGCCCATTTACTCTATGGATATCGCAATAGGCACTCTCATCTCTAACCCAGGTATTAGGAGAATTATATCTTCCTTTGTTTGGAGAGGGTTTTCCTACGGCATTAGTAGCAGGATTAACTCCGAACCGTTTTTGATCTTTTGGTTCGAACTTTTTAGTTGGATTTCCAGCGACCAATTTTGCTGGCCGATGTTTTTTAGCGAGGCTAAGCTTTTCTTCTTCTGCCTCCATCCAATTAGTAGCTCTGAATAAAGCGTCTTGGATGGTGCTCGGACGATTGATAATGATTTCTTCCCGGAACCGAGATTCATGCTAGAGTCCATTTCTTAAAGCAGAAAGGGCAGCAGCGTGCGATACCCCAAGAATTTTGGCTATCACTTCTTTGAATTTAGCGATATATTTGCGAAGTGATTCGTTCTGACCTTGGGTTAAATTCCATAGATCTGCATCAGAGGTTGCCTTTTCCATGAACATGGAATACTGTTTTAGGAATGCGGAGGACAATTCCTTAAAAATATCAATAGATTCAGGCTCTAACTGAGTGAACCATAACAGAGCCGGTCCGGAAAGATTCTCGGAGAATAGTCTGCAATATCCAGCATCTTCCTCGTCTGGTTCTAGATCAATTCTGCCAGCAGCGATCTGAAAAGCAGCGAGGTGATTTTTAGGATCACCTTTACCATCGTAAGTTGGTAATTTGACCTTTCGAGAATCTTTAATCCGAAGGTTTGAGATTCTCAAAGTGAAGGGTGTTCGTCGAGTTTCTTCGATTACTCGATCAATCTCAGGTGCCGAACTGGTCGCGTGATGAAACTTTGACTTCATCTCATCAAGCTCTTGACGAACTTTGATGAAATCATCTGAAAGGATGACATCATGATCTTCCATAAGGAGTCCTTCGTCAACAACAAGATTTCCCTGATTTTGGGGATTTTCATCCCCGGTTGGGTTGGACCCATCTCCTACGGTTGTCTGATTGCTAGTATTAGCAGGACGGCCTATAGGAGGAGTTTGAGTGCTCCCGGATCTGTTTTTCGCGGGAGTCTGGAATAGCCTGTGCGGATACGTTGTTGTTCGCGCTGAGGACAAATTATCGAAACGGCTTGAAATAGTATTCTGCGCGTTTGATAAATTTGTCTGGGTGGTTTGAACACTCGTTAAAGTTTGCTCAATTGAGTTTAACCTTTCACCAAAAGTGGCGTTGGTACTAGTGAGTGTACCCATCTGATTGGTCAGATCGGTTGGTTGATTGAGTAAGCGAGGCAATT
>NW_003302461.1:0-1514 GCF_000004255.2 Arabidopsis lyrata subsp. lyrata | reverse complement strand
GATAAGAACAAAATAGTAAAGAGCTTTGCGAAATGGCAAAAGAGAAAGTATGTTGTATTGCTTGATTGTAAAAGGTAAAAAGATTGTCCCTTCCCCAAACACATGCGTTTGAGGTTGTTTTTATAGAGAAAACATGATCAATGCGGTCATTTACTGCTCATAATCGCATTGACCCGCATTAAACATGTAGGTTACAATTTGACCGAAACGGCTTGAATTTGAACTATCTTGGGCTTCGCGTGGATCTTCCGAACTCTTTCTTGTTGACTCCGAACTCCCGCATCTTGCGCTGCCGCGAACCTCGAACAATATTCTCCTCGCTTCGGCCTTTCTCTGTGCGAGCGGTATGCTGAATAAGAGCGAACTCCGTACTGGTAAAGATTGAGCTCTTTAATAAACTGAATCGAACTTCCGGCTGGTCGAGCTCGATTCTCCTAATGAAATACCTAGAAATCCAAGAGGATGATTATGTAATAATGACGTGGACAGATCCAAATGGATCCTACCGAAAGTGTGTGGGATCCAACCCCAACAGTGGTTCAATTCCACCAACGTCCCATGAAATTGCTCTGCCACGTTGTTCGAATGTTTTTATTGATAGAAGGATTAATTTTGAACCTGAAATATTATAAACCGAGGTTTCAATAGTACTAAAAATTGTAACTATATATAGTTATACAAAATCATACCATAAAACTCCGTTGAGCTTCTTGGGATAGAGCCGTGGTTGGTCTCGCCTCGCAGGTGCATTCATTAGTGCCTCAAGAGTAACACTGTTAGAACTGCTAGTACCATTCGAAGATACACCAGTAGCTCCATTCGAAGATACACCGGTAGCTCTCGGTGGCATTGTAGCTCCATTTAAAGATAGACCAGTAGCTCCTGGTGGCATAGTAGCTCCCTATGGCAAGGTAGCTCGAGAGGGGCTGAAAATGGACTGTTGATGAGATGATTCTGCCAGAAGAAGTTAAAAGGTTAGCGTCATCCACCCAGAAAGCATTTCATATGCCAGAAAATCACTGATTGTCCACATCAAAGCAGCTCGCATCTTGAAATTTTGATTTTTCGATACATCATATGCATCCACTTCGTCTTTCCACAAACTCTGCAATTCTTCAATGAGCAGTTGCAAGAAAATATCCAAACTTTTCTTTGGATGTTTTGGCCCTGGTACTAGTATTGTTAAGTAAAAATATTCTTTTTTCATGCACATACCAGGAAGAAGATTAAGGAGTGACGATCACTGGCCAAATTGAGTGTGCCTCGCCATTCATACCAATTAGATTAAATCCATCTGACGACAAGCCTAGATATATATTACGACTCTCATTAGCAAATGTAGGATATACCTCTTGAAAATGCTTCCACGCTGCTCCATCTGATGGGTGATGCATTTCTCCTTCTGAGAGATATGTTCAGCATGCCATCGCATATGAGAAGCTGTCGCCTCTGATTGATATAATCTCTTCAATCGATCCGCAATTGATAGGTAAACATTCTTTGTTTAGGTTTAA
>NW_003302462.1:15658-19147 GCF_000004255.2 Arabidopsis lyrata subsp. lyrata | reverse complement strand
GTATGAAGTTTCAGGTCAGCGAAGGAAGTTATCGGATGAGAACCTCATCAAATCCGAAAAAGAATTTAGTATCTTGGAGGACTGCGAAAAACACGAAAACATTCTCAATTGGGTCACTCTCGATAAGAGTGATGATTGTTCTTACATGTCTGAAGAGCGTTGGAGTTTCACGCTAGAGAAGCTCGTGAATATCTTTCGAAGTAGCAAGACATCAACTCCACTACCTTATCCAAAACCTCTTGAAAAGTTTATCAAGGATACTGGTATGAACCTAGAAGTAGATATTGATCCTCTCATGTTGAAGTTGATGGAAGACGTTGCTAAAGGCTTGAATCACTTCCATAAGATGGGGTTTTTTCATCGAGATTTGAACCCACAGAATGTAGTCATAGTGTGTGGAAACAAATCTATGACAACAAAGATTGCTAATTTCTGTACCGCCGAACGCATTGGCATCAAACCGAAAGCACCAATAAGTAAGTTAATTTGTTTTGATGAATACATAATTTGATTTGTTTTGTTGAATATGCTAACTTGTCTTCTTGTGCAGGCAATTATGGTACGGGTTTTCAACCTCGAGAACAGATTAAGAACAATAATCTAAGGAAACTCAATGGTGTTGTTAAAACTCCTGAAACTTCATCAGTTGATTTTTTTAGTTTTGGTTGCCTTTTGTTTTACTCGTTAACTTTGGGTGAGCATCCGTTTGGAGCTCCTTATGGCACAAAACCTGAAGTTATCGATTCATTGATCTGTCGGAGTAATCTTGTGCTCCACCATTGTAGAACTCCCGAAGCTGAAACTCTTGTCTCCAGATTGATGAAGCATACACCTCATGTTCGGTAAATCTTTTCGTCTTAAGACTTATTATAATATCTAAAGATTTTATCACCAAATTGATCGACCTCTTGCTTTGTTGCTTTGTTACAGTATCAGTATAACTTCTGCATTAAACTTTCCGCTGTTTTGGTGTTTCGAGAAGAGGTTAGCTTATCTTAAGAATGTTAGTGAGATGATGGAGCAATGGGGACAAAGTGGACAGTTGATAGAAGCCTATTTGGATTTCCATAGTATAGAAATTCTAGGACCTGCTCTGGATTGGAGTACAAAGATAGATCCTCCGATAATCACTTACATAAACGACCCAAATAATCCAAACCTTCCTTCGTTCTATTCAAGTGTTCGCCGCTTGGTACGTCTAATTAGGAACCAACACAGTCACTACGCAGAACTTCCAGCAAACATCAAGGTTTGCCTCATAATAATAATAAAAAACCATAATACACACAAGTTTCGATTGATTTATTTTGAATTTTATGATGTCTCAGGTACTTTATAAGGGAGAGGTTCAAGGAATAGAGGAGTATTATCGTAAGATATTTCCTAGGTTGCTGATAAGGGCGTATGAGGCTGTCGACTTGAACATTGCCAAGGTTAATGCGGAATTCGGAAAGTACATGATAAATTACCATGCTTGAATGAGAGGAAGAGATGTGTTTAGGAGAAGAATGAGCGTGTTTTTTGGAGACATATATTTGAGCTGAGTAATGCATAATGTCTGAATGAATGTCTAAACTTGTTAGTATCTATCTTCTTATTGATAATCTCTTTTATTTTGAACTCATGTAAAAAAAAGTAAATGGGATTTGAGTCTATGTTTTTCTTTGTTCCGTCTCTTTTGGAAAAAGATGAATGATGGTTATGCAACTCTGGTTTTTAGTGGATGCAAATGATACTCTCTATTGTTGAAATCTTCGATTAGAAATCTCTTTGGTGTAGAAATTGCTGCTGTCATAACGCCTTAATAGCCTGTATTAGCCAAAGAACTGCATATGGTCTTGTGTGTTTCTGAGATTAGTTTCTTGTTATCGTGTTTTTGTAACCACAAACTGTTTTGAACCATATTATATATGAGATAACTGACGTTTTGATACACACTTGGGATCTGAGAATGAGCACATGGTACTAGTGATCCTTCTTTCACGCCCAAAGAGATAATAGCTTTGGCGATGGAGACAGAGTGGCTCTGTAATCGTTCAGATCAGTTGACCCGACCTATTCACCAGACCAGAGGCAGGGCGAGTCGAAACATCTGCTGATCCGTCCAACCCACCCGTCCTATTCACCTGACCAGAGGCAGGGCGAGTCGAAACATCTGCTGTGCCGTCCAATCCACCCATCCTTATCACCCGACCAGAAGCAGGGCGAGTCGAAACATCTGCTGATCCGTCCAACCCACCCGACGTATCTTGAGAGTTGAGAGGCATGTTTGCTACAAGATCATCCCATTTCTCATGGGTCAAGTCCTGGTTTCATAGAGACGAAAACAACTGCCCAGAGGTTTCCGAGTCTGAATCCACGTGAGCAGGGTGGAGATTTCCTATGAAGTAACACTTCAAATCCAGTCAACGACCGTTAATTACCAGTACTAAAAAAGCAAAACCATAGCCTATAAGCTCCTCGTCGTCGTCACTTTACTTGGATTTGAAGTGGATGTCCATGAATGCCCATTCGAGTCCGGAACATGTCAAAAGTACCATCGGCTAGACATAGCTTGAGGATCAACTTGATCCGTGTTTGAACATGGATTTTCTCTTGCAACGTGTGATATCCAGTGAGCTTTCCATAAGCTCTCATCTCAGCGATGCGATCCACCAGTACCACAAGCCTTAGCAAAAAGTTACAGCCTCGGTAGAAACTTTCTCCAGTCACATTATCATTGTCACACTAAATACATATATACTAGATGTTAACCGCGGTACACCGCGGGCCTAAATATTATTTGATGTTTTTTAAATTATTAATTTAAATATTTTATTTGACATATATGAATTTTTTTGTTAATTTAAATGTATATATTGATACGCCGTACACCGCGGGCCTATATTTTTTTAAAACAAAATTTTTTTTTAGGATGATCTATAAATATATGCTATTGTTTTGTTTGATTTAAATGTATAGTACACCACAAACGATATTTTATAACTAAAATTTTGAAATTTTAAGTTGTATTTGTTTTGTTAATATTGTTTATTTTGTTTAGTGTTTCGGATTGTATAATTGTATTTTGATTGTTAATTCTAGGATTTCATCCGTAGTATATCATCCTGTATTAATATCGATCCAATCCCGTCAATAGAGTTATTTGGAAGTTTCCTATTTGTTTTTTGTTTTTTTTTAATGTATGATTAGTTCCGTAATTGTAGTGTTTTCTTTGAGTGAGTAGAAAACTTCTTGCTAAGCAAGTATAATTAAAAATATATTCATAATATAATATATTTGGAAATGATTTAGGAAAAATATAAATTAGCTATGTATTATGCTAGTAATATGATAGAGATTACCAATTTTATAGGAAAGAAATCGATCACATTTATGTTTATTTTTAGCATTCAAATTTTATTTTATTTTTTGGTAATAAATCTTTAATGCCATAACTAAAAAACGTTAGAACAAATTAATTTTTTTATTTTCATTAAATTGAAAGCG
>NW_003302462.1:0-15014 GCF_000004255.2 Arabidopsis lyrata subsp. lyrata | reverse complement strand
TATGTTAGCATTAAATATATAATAATATTTGTAATATTTCTATATAGAAATAACTATTAATATATTGAAAATATTACCAATAAATGATTAAAAATAATTAGTTTCTATTTGCTAGATGTATATTCGAGATTATTTGTAGATTTATTATCTTTTTATATAGAAACAAATTTGACAATCTAAAAAAATCTTTCATATATTATTTATAGAACTATATGTTTTACTTACTTTTTGTAGTTACTACAAAATTGTGAAAAATATATTATCAATAAAGAATTACAAAATCGAAGAAATCGTGACTTCAATGTTCGGATTCTTTTGGTGATTAAAAGAATTAAGAATTGAAAATAACACCAAAAATTAATTTGAAAAAATGATAATATTGGTAAAAGTGTAAACACGATAAAACCTTAAACCTCAAAATATTTGATCAACATTCATTTTCATTTTCATTCTGACTCCCCAAAAAATATTAAAAATATCACAAGCCATGAACTCCTCTCTTTTACTCCATCATCTTCTTCTCCACATCTCCATTATCTAGCAACATTCGACCACGATGACTTCCTCCACCACATCTTCTCCTCCACTCCTTGGCCCTCCTCCATCCTCGGTGACGATCCTCACCCAACTTTCGATTGTGTTGCCGTCATTGTATAACCATTTGTAGATTATTAGCAAGTCCTCCAGCAAAGTCGAGAAGAATATTCCCGATGCTCCATCCGACTGTGCTCTTTCTAGTGAACTTCATCTTTGTCTGTGAAGAAAAGAAAACACATGAATCTGAATAATGCAGAGTCAATCAATTATGAAAAAAAATTAAGGTTTGAAACCGTTCTGACGCTTGTCATGACTCATGACGACCTGAATTGAGCTATAACAATGAACACATAAAACATTATCATCAACACTGTTTAGATTACAGTTAAAAGAATAGATTTAATGCTCTGCGCAGCAACTTACTTGAAGATCGAGATGAGCCATAGCCAAGGGTGTGTAGGTAATGCTATGAAGAAACATATAGCTGTAAATGCCCACACAACAACCACAATACCAGATCGAAATGATTTCTTTGTCTCATAACCATCCTAATGACGTAATATCTTGATAGGTTTAGACCTTGGAGGAATGCAAATGAAGCTTCCATTGGGAGATGAAAGTTTCTTTTGCTAGGAAAACGTTGTTTTGGAGTTCGACGATGTGAGAAGAAGCCAATAGCTCGAGTATTTATAGTGGTTTAAGTTAGGTTACAAAGATCTTGGTGACCAAGCATAGTATCTTTGAAATCATAACAAAATTGGAATAAAATATATGTAATCGTTTAATGTAAAGGAATATGCCATGAAATTTGTGTTTAAAGGTAGTAATTAGTTTGGATAGATAAGATTGTATGAATATTATGCATCATAATTAAGGAAAAACGAATTGTTTTATAATTAATAAATAGTATCCATATCGTATAATATCATAACAAAATCAAATTCTAGATAAGGAAACAAAAATATTTAATAGTAATTAGTTAAATTTCCATAATAAAATCGACAATGTTAAGATAATATTTCAATACCACAATTTTTTTAAAGATATGAGAAAAAATTAGATTAGGAAATAAGATTAAACCGAAATATAAGAGTAATTGTAGTCATAAATGGCGATTTTTTTTATTACAATATTCCTAAAATTTCTTATCCAAGATCCGGATAGAATTAAACCCGGGTAAAACCCGGATCCAAATGAATTAATGCAAAAAAACCCTGTAAAAATGTATACGTAGATATCTTTCTAATCTTTTTAAAAAGAAGATGGGCCAAAAATGTGTGAAGCCCTATACATGCTATCTGGGTCGGCACTGGGCCCATTACAACTTGGTCTATTTATCCTATAGGAACAAAAAAGAAAAGAGAGATACAGAAATCCCTAGATCGAAAGAAAGAAGATGGCGGATACTCTGCGGCGGATGTTGGAAAGCGGAAAGCTAACGGACGAACAATGCCAATCTATATTGAGGGCAATAGATTTGGATGAAGAGATGGGTGGATGCACATCTGAGGTATTACTTTTGGCCCATGGCGATTGTAATTTGTATTTGATGATCCGATTAGGTTTAGGTATTAGATTTCCCAAACCAACTCTCCTTGCTGTATCATCATCAGATCACCCCTGTCGATAGTAGAAAAAGGAAAAAGATAGCGATTCAAGGAACAAATGAGGAAGAAGAAGTCGACAACCGGAAATCTCTGCCGCAGTTGTTGGACATGCGGAAGCTACCTAATGAAGAAAAGAAACGTATTTTTTGCCAATATGAAGAACTAGGGGTTGAAGAAGACATGGATTACATTAGGCAAATCGCATATACTCAGGTAACCCCTAATATTTTTATTTTTATTTGGCTCCCCCATAGATTCTATTGTAATTTTGTTATTTTTTTATTGGGTTTAGGGTTTCGATTTCAAGCCTGACGTTTGTATCCCACGTCTTAAAGGATACTCACCATTTTATTTTGGCGAAAACGAAGAACAACCACCTACCGAAATGGTTCTCTACGGCCGTTTGGGAGTTCATTGGTTCAACTTTGAGCAGAAAAGGAAGTTGAAGTTCATACGCATACCAAAATTGAATACCGAACATCCCTTTTCTTTTTCTTACTTTATTACTGTCGAGGTTAAAGATGATGATGCTGCTGCTGCTGATTCTCTCACTTTGCAAACTCTGGTCAGGAGACCTTCCTTTCCCGAGTTGAAACTCTTGATGGAACGCTGCAGAATCAAACCAGGTCTTCTTTCTTTATATTTTATTTAGCCTACCAATTGAACAAAGAAAGAAAAGAGATTTGGTTTTCTAGCAGCTACTCACGAGTCACAACTTTTTGTTTGTTTCTCTCTTTCTTTTGTAGCGGAAATATCAGACCACTCGTTTAACTGCTTCTATCTGTCTTTCCGAGGATGTATGCCTACCTTTTTGTCGGAACTACCAGAAGAAGCTGATGATGATGATGGTGTTAGATTCTACGAGGTTCAGGCCAAGGACATTGATAATAATGATTGGCTTCGTCTCTATACCGAGTTTGCACTTTTCCAAGTTTGCGAGGCTGGATCTCATTCTTTCCTGCCCAAGGAGATGAATATAAAGAAGATACTTGTGGAAACCCGAGAAACTCATACTGACCCGTCTCTCAAGCTCGAGTCTATGAATGCTATCTTCCACATAAGCTTCAGGGCCAACAGTTGCGACTACACATCGGTAGTAAGGAGAACTACCGATGAGATTTCAGGACATATGTTCCTCGAAGTTGAAAATTTCTCTCCACAAGTTCCTTCATGAGAGGATCAAAGTTGGTGGTAAACCCGGTGCACTCTGTGACTCTGTTACAATCACTCGTGAGAAGAACAAGATCACTGTCACTTCTGATGGGAAATGTCGTTTAGCTATCCTATGCTTTCTAATCCACTTAACTATATCTATGATCTTGTATTTGTGTTCTATCGTATCAAACACTTAACATTTTGTTTGTGTGTTTCTGTTGACGATTTCTATGTAACGTTATGTTGTTGTGTTTTAAATTTGTCTTTTATCATTTTCCTACACGTTGCAACTCTAATCAAACTTTGCCGTTTGTTCTCTTTTCGTTGGAATTTTTGAAACACAGAAGATAATCTAATCATGTTCATCACAATGCACCAGACTCTCTCTAGGAAACTTAACTACTGGTTTGGAAACCTTTTCTATATTTTCAAAGCAAATTCTTATCAGAGTACAGCTTAGATTTTAATTTTCCGGTTAGTATATGCTACAACTGTTCTCCTTGTGTTCTTTCAGCTTTGATCTATCCCGAGCTATCCACTGATCACAGCCCGAAAGTGGTAAATAGTTCAGCTGCTGCAAAAGATAAGCTAATCCATTTGCCTTTTGAGAAGAAGTCGCTGTATTGGAAGGCATGTGAGTCGATGGAAGGTTACAAATCCGTGCCACAACGACCTCACTTCAACCTACCGACGATACCCGAGAGCGGTCGGCTATTGGCATGATGGCGAGCTATTACGCGTTGCTAGACCAAGTCAGAGACGTGAAGCTCGATGACTCTACTACCAAACTCAACGAGCTGATCAGTGTCTCCTTTGCTAAACTAGAAAAGTATGTCTTTCGACACTGCAGCTCCTCAATCACGGATTGACAAATTGTTGTCTTTAAACAGACGTGCGAGCAAAGAAAGCTGAAGAACAGAAATGTTTCGAGGATAAGATTGAAGAGGCAGAGAGCGGAAGTCTCAAGTTAGACAAAGAAAGAGCTGGAATAGAAAAAGAAAGAGCTGAGTTGTAACGTAGGTTTCTTGAGCTACAGAGACGAGATGAGGTTGCGAAAAAGACGAACGAATACTTTGATAAAAAGATTGTTGAAATGAAAGCAAGTGTAGGAGTGATTGAACAAGAGACTGAAGAAGTGACTGAAGCTCAAAGAATTTTGTCTGCTCCATGGTAATTAGCTAAAGAAGTAAACCAAACCTGTTGAGATTTATGCAATCTCTCCAGCCTCAAGCTTTCTCCCTGCAAGTCATCACCATCTATATACTGAACCAAGCAAGCTTCCATTCGGAGAGGATAAAGGGAAAGAAGGAGAACACTATTCATTTGTTGACCCGGTCATGGGCCACTACATCCGGTTGGGATCTTTCGAACCCTAACTTCATTATCAAGAGATGATACATATGAGAAGAGATTCACACTCAAGAAATCACTCTTCTCTCACCAAGAAAACCTACCCGAAGCTTATATGCTTCTTACATGTTTTCTACATCTCTACTTGCCCCATTTTGTCTCACACACTCTCTCACAATGGCTGGGAGCAACAGCTCCCCTTAGGAGGCAAAACGCCTCTCACTTGTGTGCTACGGATCCGCTGGAGTTAAGGCCTCCTCTTAGTCTCTCACATCCGCTGGAGACTTGTCTTGGAAGAGCCAAGGAACATTCTCCTCTATGTTAGCATCAATGCTTCTTGGAGCCAAGGAACATTCTCCTCCTATTGTTGAAACACTCTCTTTGACTTAGAATGCAAAAACATAATAAACTCTTCTCAAGTTAGATCATATTCCAACAATCTCCACCATGAGCTAATCTTGAAATCTCCTTGTGAATTGCCCCTTTAGAGCCTTTGACATATGGCTCTAGACTTGCCACCTTGATCCTCCTTTGAACCTGCATATGTATGAACATACACACACAACACCTTAGTGGAATAATAATAATAATCCACAACACCATCAATAACCCAACAGAACGTTTGATTTGCTCCAAACGTGTAATATACTTGTCTTCTCCTTGAGTTGCATAACCAGCCCATAAAATCCATATGACCAAGCCAACTTATCATTGATCCTCTTGTATTGAACTTACATTCAACACGCTTCCGCTGTGATACTTCACACGGTCAAACGATCCTGAGATGACTAGCAACCCATAAGTTCCACCACTTATGAACCATCCAATCACACATTCTCCACCATGGCTTCTGTAAAAACCCCAAGAACGTCTTCAGTGATTGAAGAACCATATAACCCTCTGCAAAAAACGTGATTCCCTTGCTATAGCTCCTATGATTTACTCATGTGCACTGAGATCGAGATCCTCTGAATTTCCTTAAATCAATTGCAGAAAACCGATTAATCAACTTAGCCTCAAACTTGAAGCTCTTCAATTCACTATGTCGTCAATCTCTCCAATAGCTTAGACCATTTTAGAATTGCCCTCTACACACCATGTTTAATAAAACATACCTTGGACACAACCCTTGTCCAATCCTTCTGTAACCACAAAACTTATCACCAACAGATGTTAATCACTTCCGGCGATCTTTATCTTGTCTCATACCAACAGAACCTTGTGATACCCTTGAGCCACGTCCTCAAATCCCCTTACACATCAACTCTAGAACCCTTGACGTCACTCTTAGCTGTAGACACACCTGCAAAACCCGCAGAAACTCCACCAAACAACTCGAACCATGCACCATTCAATATCAGACTTAAACCGAAGTCTCTTCTTCTTAATCATCACATGATACTTGAAGACTCTTCTCTTGAACGTCCATAATGTGTTCTTTCCTTGAGAGCATACTTACACAAACTCCCCTTTGGTGTAGACAAACGACCTCAAGACATCTTAGTTGTTATCCTCCAAATGCATCTTCGATTTCTATGCATTTTCGCCCTTTCTAGGACCCTACATTTCCAGAAGCTAACCACTAGCTTAATGTGTTGTGTATCAAGCTAGATACACACCATTCTCGCATCACTAGCACTTGTCCCCATTTCGTTTCTTCCTTCTGAGAATCCCTCTGTAATATCAACAAACTTCAGCCAAAAAATGTAAGAGTCTTCTTACCCTTGGATCTTGAACGTGTTGATTTGCACCATTCTTGACTTCCCTTTCTTTTTAGTAAACAGGACATGTACCCACAGTGGCTTCTGTAGCTTTCCATCTCTTCGGTTGAACGCAACCTCCACGGAAAAATGGCTCCACCAGAACCATAATAACCATTGGATGTTAATTCGTCTCTATAAGCTCAAAACACCTTTCTAAGTTCAGCCACTCTTCACTGTCACATTGCTCCACTGTTACCCAAAAGAACCACCAAGAACAATCCTTTAAAACCTCTGCAGCCTTGTCACCTCTACTTGGAGCCTTCTTCATGATCTAATGATGTAGCAACATTTTTTGACACATCATCAAACCATACCTCAATCTCATACTTCAAATCTTGTATTTTCCTCTAGCAAAACTACCATACACTTCCCTTGTACCGCTGTTCAAAAGAACAGAACACGCCGCCTAACACCCTTTGGCTAGGAAGACTTTCGACTCAAGTAAGTAGTACAGTTAATCGCTTACCATCAGATTCTCCTTCTTGTCACTTGAATAACTGATCAAAAACACAAGAAATACCCTCTGAGAAATCAATGCTCCACCCGAGATGAGATTCCTTGTTCCTTAAGTAACAAGTCACCACGTGTTATTACGAACACAAACTTGTACCGAACAAGAATCTCTGACGCTGCCACTACCTTGTCAAGAGAATTCGTTCTCAAGACAAGTAAATCCGCACACTGCCCAGCTTACTCCAAACAAAATGCTAACCAAAACCCCGCTGCATTCCCTCTGAAAATAGCAGCCTTGTAGCTTCGTCTGAAGACCCACTTCTGTAGATTCTCTCTTTCAAAAGATCAACCGCTACTCACGAAGATGGGCAGTGACGCAGTGATATCTTGTTATTATCCGCTACCCAAGAAGACCCACTTCGAGACATCTTGTTATTATCCGCTTATACTGATAACAACACTGATACAACAACAAGCTTCCACTGTTCCCGCACAAACTCTCGTTACAGAATAAACTTCCTTCTCGGAATTACCCAACTCTGATCTGCAAGACTGCAACTGTAGTTTGACACCATCTGCAACTGAAAACTTACCACACTGAAACTTGGCCAATTCTTTGTGGAAAAAACAGAATGTTGGCTTTGTGTCCCAACTAACTCTCAAACTATCAATTTGCAGAACTTGGGAATCTTAAATTTCAAGACATCACACAAAATCTTGTGATAATCCCTATATGTAATATACATATAAGACTGGAATACTAAGGCCCATAATGCAACAAACTACGCCTTGGACTGTTATTCCTCTTGGGCCGCTTCTTGTTTTATTTTCCAGCCCAATAAGACTTTTCACCTTTTTTGTTGACACTTCAGAGCAAAACTCAAATCGAATACTAATTTTTCTTACATTGTGACTTAACGTCTCTTCTCAGTTCTCACCTTCGACAAAGAAAACCTAACTATTTAATCACTTTTTCAGCTTTGGTTTTAGCATCTCCACAAGGTATGAACTTCAATCTCTATTTCAATGGTGGTTATTGGTGATTAATCCAAAATTTCAAGAGATAACAAGACATCACACAAAATCTTGTGATAATCCCTATATGTAATATACATATAAGACTGGAATACTAAGGCCCATAATGCAACAAACTACGCCTTGGACTGTTATTCCTCTTGGGCCGCTTCTTGTTTTATTTTCCAGCCCAATAAGACTTTTCACCTTTTTTGTTGACACTTCAGAGCAAAACTCAAATCGAATACTAATTTTTCTTACATTGTGACTTAACGTCTCTTCTCAGTTCTCACCTTCGACAAAGAAAACCTAACTATTTAATCACTTTTTCAGCTTTGGTTTTAGCATCTCCACAAGGTATGAACTTCAATCTCTATTTCAATGGTGGTTATTGGTGATTAATCCAAAATTTCAAGAGATAACAAGACATCACACAAAATCTTGTGATAATCCCTATATGTAATATACATATAAGACTGGAATACTAAGGCCCATAATGCAACAAACTACGCCTTGGACTGTTATTCCTCTTGGGCCGCTTCTTGTTTTATTTTCCAGCCCAATAAGACTTTTCACCTTTTTTGTTGACACTTCATAGCAAAACTCAAATCGAATACTAATTTTTCTTACATTGTGACTTAACGTCTCTTCTCAGTTCTCACCTTCGACAAAGAAAACCTAACTATTTAATCACTTTTCAGCTTTGGTTTTAGCATCTCCACAAGGTATGAACTTCAATCTCTATTTCAATGGTGGTTATTGGTGATTAATCCAAAATTTCTTGTCTCCATGCTTCATATTGTTGAAATCTTGCATGATTATGCTAGAATTACTGGATATGTGTTGGGTATTCGTTGGATGCCATGAATTTTGATTTCAAAAGAATATTTTGTGGAATTAACATGAGGTTAGGGACTGCGTTGACGAATTTTGGGGAATTTGGTCTTCATTGTCTCAACATTGTGCATTTGATCTCCTGTAACATGATGAAAGCACAATGCACAAATTCCACAAATCTCTAACTTGCACCTTCTTGAATGTAGGTGAGAATGGGGAAAACCGGAAATCGAACTAGCGGGAAAGGGAAATTGGTAGCTAAGCGCACAACAAGAGCTTCGCCAAGAACTAGTAAAGCAAAGAGTACTCAGCAGGACTCACTCAATTATCGTCCTTACTTCGCCCAAATCAAAGTAGTTCCTACACGGTACACAGATGAGGCAACTTTAGAAAGACTCCATCTTTCACAGACTGTGAGCACTCTTTTTGAGAAGATGGGCCTCTCCGATTTCGTTAATAAGAGACATCTCACGTACACGGAGCTAACAAAAGATTTCTTGGCCACTGTTGAAGTTCTCCAAGAGCCTGATTGTCGTCTAACTGGGAAAAACGGAGCAATTCATTTCGTCGTCGCCAATGAGAATCACATCGTTACATTTGATGATCTAGCAAACATTTTTGGGCTACAAAAGGGGTTTGAAATGAAGTATTCTAAGGTGCAAGATCCGCAACAGTATTGGGATGCAATTGGTGGCACAGGGAGGTATAACTCAGGCAAGGTCAAAGCCGCTCAACTTCGACATCCTGCGGTTCGATACGCACACAGAGTATTAGCTAACACGTTCTTTGCGAGACAATTTACGAACAACGTGAGGACAGAGGAGATGCATCTTCTCTATACTGGGTTGGAAGGTACCACTTGGAGAGATGTACACATGGGATCAGTTCTTGGCCACCATCTAGCATCCTACAAGCAATGGGCTAAAGAAGCGTCAACAAAATTGAAAGTGAATGTGAAAAGAAAGAAGCCAACCATAAGCATTGGAGGAATCATAACACCAATCTTGGATTTTGTTGGCATCAATCTCTCCAAACATAAGTATACTGATGGAGTTCGCACCATAGACGAGTTTTACCTCTACAAGTGCGACATACTTGCAGGAAGAGTGCATGATAAGGTTGCCTACAACCTTGAGCTCCCCAACACACAGAAAGTGATGGTACTTCTACCAAACTGGAGCATTACTACAGCTAGCGTTGATCGACGCCTACAGTTCACACCTTCAAGCGAGCACCACTTTGTACAAAGCCCGAATAACATGCTTGTACCTATCACATCAACGCTAGGTGTGACTAGTGATAATGGAAGCGATGGAGAATCACAAAATGAAGACGATTGTGAGGATCCAACTACCTCCACAGCTGCTCCTAGTTTTACCCTTCCTCCACTAATAACTCAAGCTAAGTCCAAAATGGATAAGTGGACTTTCGAGGTTGCAACCCAACAGCAAGAGCAACTAAACTACATGCGCAAGCAAATGGAAACTACTCAAGGGGAATTAGCTGAGGTACATGTCATGCCAGGGAAAAGTGATCCGACAGCTCAAACGATTGGTCAAAGCCATGCAACCTTCAACTCCCAAACGAAAGTTGGTCGCATCCTCACATCCTTGAGGTTATTATCCCTGAGCCTACTCGATACTCCTCTGTTGATCCTCTAAACCCATCACGGTACACCAACCATGGAGATCCGGTTCCCCGTGAGTATCCCTCTCTAGAGGATGATGATGATGATGATGCCCTCGCATTATTCCTCACCTTTGATCGGGTTAGGTCTCTCATCCTTTGTATATATCATTATTTCATTTTGTACTTTCCTTTCATTTTCCCTCGGGATTACTTTCACACCGGGCCAGTGTAAGTAAGTCTGGGGAGGGTGATTACTGATCAGTGTTGCATTTTTTTTTTTTTTGGTGTTTTCTTTGAGTCATTTTGATGTCATTCTTTTAGTCGTTGAGTCTGTTTTATCGAGTCAAAAATCGTGTCAATAAACAAGGTTGATAATTGAAGGGTGGTGTCTTATTTGAGTTGTAAGATGTTGTAGTTGAGTTGATTCCTGATTTTAATTAGTGTTCTTGCCATTGATTGACAATAGAACCAACCTCAAAGACAAAACAAGCTTGCAAAATCGATTTTCATTATCTCTGGTGACTGAAACTCATCTGAAAGTTTATTTTTCGATACAGTCATCGCAGCTGCTCTCACACTAGTCATGGGACAGCGTTACTTGCTGACTGGAAAGATTATGCCGGCTGGTTTGGTTGCTGGGATCAGGTAAAAGTTTCCTCTTTTCTCCTTTCCTTCTATGAACCACTGGCTAGGCTATCTATCTTTGTTTCGGTCCAAGATTTGGTATTTTGAGCTTTTTTACACCATTCACTTAACCTAAGAACCATATCTGTATTGCAGTGCTCTCATGACCTGTTTTTACGTATACAAGATCGCTACTGGTGGCAATAAATTCCCATCAAAAGCTGAATGATGGTTATGCAACTCTGGTTTTTCGTGGATGCAGATGATACTCTCTGTTGTTGAATTTGTCGATTAAAAATCTCTTTGGTGTAGACAATGCTGCTGTCATAATGCCTTAATAGCTTGTATTAGTCAAAGAACTGCATATGGTCTTGTGTGTTTCTGAGATTAGTGTCTTGTCATCGTGTTTTTGTAACCACAAACTGTTTTGAGCCATACTATATATGAGATATCTGACGTTTTGATACACACTTGGGATCTGAGAATGAGAACATCGTAAAACAAAATAGAAGTTGATCCTCAAAACTTCTTTGTACCTTGGTGTCATCAAAACAAAAAATCTTGAACTGTGTTTGATCTCTCCTTAAAGTATATATATTGATTCATGACTGCAGTGACGAAGGCATGCAAGACTCTTTTGCGAGAATATGGAAACCAGAGCCAAGCTTAAGACTCTGTGCGATGATTCTTTTGCAGAAGTTGGAGAAAGGGTTGTGCCCTGATGAAAAAGGAAACTTAAGCTAAAGGTCCATCAATGGAGGTGACACATAGTTTTAGAAAATGTGCTTTTCTCATGCTAGAAATGTTATGGAGAACCAATGTGCTCTTTGGAAAAACTTGTCATGCTAGTATTCTTTACTTTAACCAGGTGACAGCTAAGATAACTTCTTTTTGACCCCATTTCCAATATAGCAACGTTCTTCTCACAAATATAGAAAAACTGCAATTAATGCTACTGCAGAGTCTGATTACGTTTTAAGCTAAATTTTCCATTCTTAGGACGTGGTAGATTGTGTAGATTATTGCTAAACAGCTCATGAGTTCAATAATTCACTTATTCTTCACTCCATCTTCAGCAAAAAAAAAAAAAAAAGTAAGAAGAAACACTGAAAGCTCTCCACTACCATGGCGTGCCCTAGAGTGATTTTTCTGATTCTGATCAAGTTCTTCATACTACAGACTGCTTTATCAAGTTCTTGGAAAACATTAAGTGGTTAGAGACAGAGTTCTCTCACTTTTTCTGTACTTGACTTTTTCATAAATGTTCTTACAGTTTCTTGATGTGTTTTTGGCAGGGAAACCTCCGGCTGTGATTGCTCGAGGCGGATTCTCTGGTATGTTTCCAGATTCCAGTATTCAAGCATATCAGTTGGTGAATATAACAACTTCACCAGAAGTAATGCTCTGGTGTGATCTTCAACTAACAAAGGATGGTGTTGGAATCTGCTTTCCAAATCTGAATCTTCACAATGGTTCTAATGTCATAAGCATTTACCCAAATTACAAAGAAAGGTTTTCTGTTGATTTCACATGGAAGGAACTCTCTGATGTGAAATGTAAGTGCTTCTAACTATATCTCGTTTCTTTAAACCCTCTTCTAGTAAGTGAAGCTTTCTGAATTAAAATGTTCAATCTTGTGGAATAGCAACTCTGCAAATGTTTCATTTCAACATTTCTGACTGTAACTCAAGTTTTTCCCCTCAACAGTGGCCCAGGGTGTTATCTCAAGACCAGAAATATTCGATGATGTTTCCTCGATATTGCCTATTGAAGAAGTAGCAAAGTTGACAGCTTCAGGCCTCTGGTTGAACATTCAGGTATAATGTATATACTCTATTATCGCTCAAAGTCTTTTCCATAAGATCAATAAGTAATTTTCTTCCTCTACTTGTCGTCTCTACACTTATAGGACAGTGCTTTCTACACGCAACACAATTTGAGTATGAGAAACTCTGTTATCTCTCTATCAAGACGCCTGATAGTTAACTTCATATCTTCTCCAGAGATCAGTTTCCTGAAGAGCATGAAAAACAGTGTCAAGCCGACTGTGACAAAACTCATCTTTAAGTTTCTAAAACAAGACGACATAGAACCCTTCACCAACCAATCTTACGGCTCTCTTGCCAAGAATTTAAGTTATATAAGAACCTTTTCTTCTGGAATTCTTGTTCCAAAATCTTACATATGGCCCGTTGATTCAGCTCTTTACCTACAACCCCACACGTCGCTTGTAACAGATGCTCATAAAGAAGGTTTACAAGTTTTCGCCTCGGAGTTTGCCAATGATTTTGTAATTGCTTATAACTACAGCTATGATCCAACGGCTGAGTATTTATCTTTCATTGACAACGGAAACTTCTCGGTTGATGGTTTCCTATCAGACTTTCCGGTGACTCCATATCGAGCCATCAGTAAGTAAAAAGAACTCAGTTTTTCTGTCTCTTCCTCGATCTTTGCATAGCATATAACTCCATTTATGATTATTGTTTGCTTTCCAAGATTGTTTCTCTCATTTGGACACCAAGAAAGCTAAGGAGCAAGGTAATGCACAAGAGAAAACTATATACACATGATTTTTAAATCGTTTAGTTGCACTTTAACCGTTATGCCTTGCAGCTAAGATAACTATTATCTCGAAGAATGGAGCGAGTGGAGATTTCCCGGGCTGTACTGACTTGGCGTATCAGAGAGCTGCAACCGACGGGGCTGACATTCTTGATTGCAATGTCCAGATGTCTAAAGACAAGATTCCCTTTTGTATGAGCTCCATTGATCTTATAAACAGCACTAATGTCATCGAAACAAGCTTTAGAAATCTGTCATCAGTAGCTTCAGAGATTCAACCACAGAGAAGTGGGATCTACACTTTCAGCCTGACCATGTCTCAGATACAAACCTTGAAGCGTAAGAGCCAAAACTACAAAGTAAAATCAAGATTCAGTATAAAGACTTTGAATGAAGATTATATCTGAATTGGCTTTGTTCACCCTTTATTGCAGCCACTATTTCGAATCTTGAAAGGGACTCTGGTTTATTCAGAAACCCAAGAAACAAGAAGGCTGGAAAGTTTCTTACATTATCCGAGTTCTTGTTTCTTCCAAACCATTACAGCTCTCTCTTAGGCATCTTGATAGAAGTGGAGGTGGGAGTTCTGCTGCAAAGCTTGTGTGTAAATAAGAACAACACATGACTCTTTTCTTGATATAGCATTTTCCGTTTCTTAGAATGCAGCTTATTTAGTGGAACATCAAGGAATAAGCGTGGTCGATGCGGTACTAGATGAATTGAAGAGAGCTACTAATCAGCAAAACAAGACAAGTGCAAGAACAATACTGATCCAGTCTACTGATAAGTCTGTCTTGATGAAGTTCAAGGAGAAGAACAAAATGAATCATGACGAGCTAGTCTATAGAGTCGAGGAAAACATCGGTGATGTAGCAGATTCGGCGAT
Organism: Arabidopsis lyrata subsp. lyrata; assembly: GCF_000004255.2. Classification (NCBI taxonomy): domain Eukaryota; kingdom Viridiplantae; phylum Streptophyta; class Magnoliopsida; order Brassicales; family Brassicaceae; genus Arabidopsis; species Arabidopsis lyrata. Next base: position 594 of record NW_003302462.1, on the reverse strand, counting down.
CAAAGACATCAAGAATTTCGCAGGCTCGATTGTCATCAGTAAGAAATCAGTCTTTCCCTACGTAGGGTTTATCACCCTTACGCAGGGGACAAATGTTGTTTCAAAGCTAAAATCAAGCGGGCTTCGTGTTTACGTAGAAAGATTTAGCAACGAGTTTGTAACTCAAGCATTTGACTTTTACGAGGATCCAACGTTGGAGATAGACTCTTTTGTCCGCGATATCCAAATTGATGGCATCATCACTGACTTCCCAGCAACCACTGCAAGATACAGAAGTAAAAATATAGTCTCATCTTCTCTCTATTGCTTCTTTAACTTTCCTTGCGCCAATCTGAGATAATATTTGATTGCAGAGAACCAGTGTTACGGCAAATTTGTTCTGCCTGAAACCGGTGAGCTCAGAACTTTCGGGAATCCATTGCTTCTTCCACCAGCTGAAGCTCCATATCCATTACTAGGTGACTCAGATGTGACGGAACCACCATTGCCTGAAGTAAGAAGTCAGCCTCCTGCTTTTTCACCATCAAAGGCAGAGGAAAAAGCAATAGAAGTTCCCTTTGCATTTATAGCCATGCGCCATTCTTGTGAGCTTCT
>NW_003302463.1:0-18511 GCF_000004255.2 Arabidopsis lyrata subsp. lyrata | reverse complement strand
GTGTAAATTCTTTATTGGCCTCCATGAACGTGGACCAGTTATTGCAGACTTTATTCACACTGCCACCTCTTAATATCGGTTTCAATGAGCCTAGTGGTGGTTCTTCAGTTGCTGCTGATTCTAGTCAACAACAATTCAGCGCAAATCTACCTATGTGGCATCAAAATCAGTTGAACATAGGCTCTTTTGACCCTGGAGCTTCCCCTTCTACAGACGTAATATCAAACATGGACGTGGTATCCACATTCGGTATTCCTCTGAAATTTGCAATAAACTTACAGTTTGATATATATAATCACACTTGTCATTAGGTATCATCATCATCATCATCAGCAAACCAACATGAACAAGTGAACTCAGTTGTACCACCATATCTACATCATCCATTGACCATAGATAGAAGTCAAGACAGAGAGGAAGCAAAACAGAGATATTTTGAGAAGAAGAGCCGCCGCAAGTAAGTGTTTCGTTTAGCTTTCTAGTTAGGGGATTTCATCTTCTTATTATTGAGGATTGTTGCAGATTCATGAAGCTACACCGATATGAAAGTCGATCAAACGCAGCTGTGAAGAAAAAACGAAGAAGAGGTAAATTTGTGAAAGAGGATGACGAAATCGGCAATGATCCCCCAGCTCAACAATGAGTGTTCTAGATTTTTTACTTCTCCTCCGAAATTAGGACCAAATGTCTATAGTATATGTCTAACTTCTTCTACTTGTACTTTCGAAACCTTGGTGATAAATTCGTAAATTATGGCTGACAAGCTTTTTGTCTCAGATGGTACCTTCAATGTCACGGAACATATAACTTATTTACTTAAATAACTAAATTTGTGAAATAACCCCTCAATTTCTCCATTTATTTTTAGTGTAACCCGGAACTTTGATTTCTTCTATTTTCGACTTTTCCATTTCTCCCCAAATTAACAAGATGGACACAAAAACACTCTAATTATCAACCCTCACCCTCCGCCGCTGTCGCCGCCAACACATCCGCCGCGAATTTTCAAATGTAGTCTCCATAACCTCTACTCTATCGACACTGTGCTTTTTTTTTTAGTCTTGAGTTTTCACTGTGTTTTTTTTTTGTTCCGATTGATTGTAGAATCAAAGAAAAAACGAAGGAAGTCGATTGTTCGGGAAAATATGGCGAATAGTAAGTACGAGTATGTGAAGTCATTCGAAGTGGAAGACGAAGTTATGTTTCCCAATCTGATAATTATCCGTATCCATGGCCGTGATTTTTCGAGGTAAATTTCTTCGCACCCAACAAGTGATGGTGTGTAGATTGTGAACGAGAAGAGTATAGAGTCTGATAGGTTGTTTTGGGAACTTACTTTGAATTTATTGGAACTTGAACATTGGATAAGGATTTGTTCTCATGAATCTATCTATATGTGTGTGTTTGTAGATTGACAATGCTTTCCTTGTGTTTCTTACTATCCTTTTGCCTTATCATAACTGTAGATTTTCCCAAGTTCACAAGTTTGAGAAGCCTAATGATGAGACGGCTCTAAATTTGATGAATTCATGTGCATCGGCGGTTTTGGAAGAGTATCCTGATATAGTCTTTGCATATGGATATAGTGACGAGTACAGGTACCATAGTCACTTGGATTAGTTGTTTTAGTTTTGACTTGTACCTGTGACAAGACTTTATTGTTTTCATATATCATGTAGCTTTGTATTCAAGAAAACATCAAGATTCTACCAGAGACGAGCCAGGTATTTCAGGATTTGGGAGATATCTCGAGTTGTATTTAGTTTTCTTCTCTATGATTTGAATTTTGACATCTACTTTAACTTTTATGCTGTTTCATATGCAGTAAGGTTTTATCTTTGGTAGCCTCATTTTTTGCTGCGGTCTATGTAACGAAATGGAAAGAGTTCTTTCCTCATAGAAAATTAGAATATGCCCCTTCATTCGCTTCAAAAGCTGTAAGTTGCGCATCAGTAGAGGTTCTTCAAGCTTACCTTGCGTGGAGACAACATGACTGTAAGACCTTCTAACATCTATATATGTTCTATGAAATTTTCCTTTAACAAATTCATGATAATCTGCATTCTGGATACTATTAATACTTATTCGCGTTTCCATCTAGATCTTCTTACAACTTCCATTGTTTTGGTTGCAGGCCACATCAGTAATCAGTATGACACATGTTTTTGGATGTTAGTAAAAAGTGGAAAGACCTTAAGTGAAACACAGGAGATTTTGAAGGTGTGTTGTCTATGCTTTTTTTTTCGTGACAATGACAAGCTACATTGATTTTTCCATGGGAAAATATTTAACACTATGACTAGACTTTATTTTACCTTCACGTGGTTTCATACCTTGTAATCATATTTTATTGTATAATCACACTACTTCCTATTGATAACTGCAGGATACACAGAAACAACAGAGAAATGAGCTTCTTTTCCAGCAATTTGGTATTAATTATAAAATGCTTCCTGTATTGTTTCGCCAAGGATCATGCCTTTTTAAGACAAAGGTGGTCTTTTTCATTATTTCATGCTTTTATTTATAGCCTTCATATGCTTGCTTTGAGATTTGTTGCATGTATGTAAACATTTAGAGCTTTCAATTGGTAAGTTGACTCTTTATGAGGATCAATAAGTTCTTTTTGGTTAGTGATTTAATTGGTGTGCATGTATGTTTTTGCATTGTAAATTCCAGATGCCTGAAATATTGTAAATTTATTTAGTCTTGTGTCGCTACATCTTGCATATTCAGGTTACAAAATCAATTTAATTAGTTAAAATTGTAAAAGTCAGATGTTCTCTTGTCTCTATATGGTCAGACGTGATACTTTTGTTGAATTTATTCAGGTGGAAGAAACTGTAAAGCATGATGAGAATGGAAATCCTGTAAAACGATTGAGGAGAAGAGAAACTTTAGTGCATTCAGAAAATATTGCTGGAAGAAGCTTTTGGAATGAGCACTCGTCTCTTCATAAAGATCTTGGACATTTTGCAAAAGACATTGGCAAAATTGAACCAGATTATGTTAAGTCGTTTCAGTTTGAGAGTAGATTATTACCTTTAACATGGGTTGTGGTTAGGATTGATGGCTGCCATTTCCACAGGTAATATGCTTTTTAGTCTTTGTCTATTATTATTGTTAGAAATGTGTCTTGCATGGAAGCCTTAGACTTGTTAAAAAATATATGTTTGCTAGGATTTATATCAGCTATAATGTTATATTACGAGTTTATACACTTCCGACTGCTATGGTCGGCCTGTTTCTTACATTGCGTTGCTTATGTGTAGTGCTTTAGATTGTTATTTATTAGGCAATGGCAACAGCGAAGTAGAATTTTTGGAACTTATAAAAATATAAGAACAGTAGTTGACAGCTTTGGAAAACAAACGCCTTCCTATTGCTTGAATGATTACTATTGTTCTGTTGTAAGTGAAACTCATAGAGCTTGCTTGGATTTTGATAGATTTTCTGAAGTTCATGAATTTGAGAAGCCAAATGATGAGCAAGCTCTGAAACTTATGAATTCATGTGCAGTGGCTGTTCTTGAAGAGTTTCAGGATATTGCCTTTGCCTACGGCGTTAGTGATGAGTACAGGTGTGTAACTCTCAGTCCCTTTATCAACTTTACATTTCTAGATATTAACCGACTTCACCTTTGGTTTGCAGCTTTGTTCTTAAGAATAAATCTGAGCTTTACAAAAGACAGTCCAGGTCAAACTAATTTTCTATGCCCTTAAGTTTTCTTGTTGCAGGATAAATGTATTCGTGTTTCCTAGGGTTTTTCTTATTCTTTTGCACTGTTTATAACTTAATTTCAAATATCTTGTTACAGTAAGATAATATCTGCAATTGTATCCTTCTTCACATCGACGTACGTGATGAGATGGGGAGATTTCTTCCCTCACAAAAATTTGAAGTACCCTCCATCATTCGATGGACGAGCTGTTTGCTATCCAACATCAGATATTCTCCTGGATTATCTAGCTTGGAGACAAGTCGACTGTGAGTATTGTTGTCTTATAAATGGTTCACTTGTCTTGTGAGATAGTTACTTGATATCAAATAGTCTCGTAGTTTGAGTTGGATGCTCCTGTTTAACAACTTTGTTTTGTCTTGCAGGCCACATCAATAATCAGTACAATACATGTTTTTGGATGCTTGTTAAGTCTGGAAAAAGCAAAACTCAAGCCCAAGATTACTTAAAGGTGCTTTGTTATGTCTTTCTCGAATAGCCAATGCTCGCTCTTAGTTCATTGACTAAATGGCTTGTCACTTACATTTGGCTCTGTTTCAGGGTACCCAAACACGAGAAAAAAACGAGTTACTTATCCAGCAATTTGGAATTGAGTACAATTCATTACCTGTAATCTTCCGCCTGGGGTCTTCCGTTTTCCGCCTAAAGGTGCTACTTATATCATCAATAATCAGTATAACTTAATTTCAAATCTACTTTCATAGCAGTTTCTTATTATAGTGAAGAAAAGAAGGGTCCTTCTCTCTTTTGTCAGTTTTGAGGTATTCTTGTGAATTAAACAAGTGGTGTGAATTAATTTTTACATTTAGACGCAGGAAGGTGTTGCAGAGGAGAATGGAGAAGTTTCAGGAAAGCAAGTGGAAGCAGAAGTGGTTGTAGACTACTCTAACATTATCGACCAATGTTTCTGGCAACAACATCCTCACATTCTTAGCTGCTCCTAACACAAAGGTATTCATTGCTACCAAAAAATCCAAAACGATAACCGAATGAGCTCTTATTTTGATAAACCAGAACTGAATTAATGAATTACAAAAAAATTGAACCGGATGGTTTATTTTTCTACTTTCACTATTTTTTTTCCATTATTTAAAATTTTAACTTATTTTAATTTGGCAGTTAATTTTCCTTTTGACTGGTAAGGAGGAGAAATATTTAGTGCTTTTCTTTTTTTTTTGGTAAAGTAAGATTCGTCAAAATAGATTGACTAAAATGATAAAAGGGGTAAATAAAATCTCTTCAAAAATTTTTGACTGATATCCGTCCAATTAAGGTAAGTTCGTGAATTTGCATACCAAATATTTGGATATGATGATACTGCTTCTTCTTGTGTAGACTTTGACCCATAAACCTCAAAATATTCTTTGAATTCTGGCACCTTAATGAAAACTTTGACCCAAAATGAGAGATTGGGTTCTTGCCTAGTGAATGATTAAAATCTCATTCCAAGTACAACAATATTTTAATTAATTATCCTCTTTTTTTTTAGTTAATTTGTATTTATAACACCTAGGTAGATTTTCTCTATTCATTTAAAGAAAGTTGGTAAATTACAGCCATAATTAGTAGCAGAATCAAAGAGATTTTAATTATTAAGAAACTTTTGAAATATACAATTAATATTTGATTTATTTCGTTCCTTTTTCACCATTTTAAATTAATTAAATAAAAATAAGCGTTACCTCCGTCGACGATCAGACGATTCTGCCATAGTGCCATTGTTATACCTTTGGCTTAGCTCGTAACGTTTCTCTCTCTCTCTCTCTCTCTCTCTCTCTCTCTCTCTCTCTCTCTCTCTCTCTCTCCCTCCCGTTCCACACTACATTCGCCGTCCGTTAGAATCTTCGAATTTACCAATTCCGCCACTCACTCCTCCTCGATCACTATCGTGAAATGGAGCTGAAGCCGGAGGTTCAATCTGGAGAGGAATTTGTCCACATCGATGACCCAAAACCTTCCAGAGATTTTTTGTTAAGCGAAAGCATAGTGAATGTGGAGAAGGAGGAGCTTCTCAGGGAGGAAGTAGATAGCAACGCTAGTTCAGTGATTACTGGTGACGATTCGATCGGTGAAAGTGGTGATGATGATATCTGTGGTGTAGCGGATTATGTTGAGTGTGCGTTTGAGACGAGGACGGAGAAGTTGGAGCTGCCTGAGGAATTTGCGAAAAGCGTTATGGTTCTAACGTGTGAGTCCACAGTTGAAGGTGGATCTTGTGATGTTTACTTGGTTGGCACTGCTCATGTATCACAGGTATCCTCGTTTTTCCATAATCAGGAATTTTGAAAATTGGTGACTGGATTTTTTGATTTGTTGAAATGTTGGATAGTGATGAAGGATTTTGAAAATGAAGAAATTCATCAAAGATTAGGTAGCCATTGTGCATTAGGGGTATAGTGTTTGCCGGTTTATGTCAATTGAGTTACAGAAAATGGCAATGCAGCAGGAACATTGTGAAATTAAGGAAGATAGGGTTTAGATACTTGAGATTTGTTTCACGGTTTCAGCTTCGGTTGCAGAATCCATAGGATCAGACCTCTGTCTTCATTTTCCATCTGTCACAGCCTCCTTGTTTGAAATTCTTTCCCTAGACTTTAGTATAGGATGGAAACATGTCAATCCACTTTTTTCCCCTTGATTGGACTATAATATATTAGCATTCATAAACTTGTTTTTTCATATTTTCATTTGCTTTGTAGGAATCATGTCGAGAAGTTGAAACTGTAATCAGATCCTTGAAACCGCAGGTTCTGCTCCTAACAGTTCATTGAGGACTAAAGTGTTATATCCTCATGTGTTATTTTACTCAATACTTGGCTGATGCTTGCAGGCTGTCTTTGTGGAGTTGTGTACAAGTCGATTGTCTATTCTCACACCTCAGACTCTGAAGGTTTCTTCTACATAATTCTTAAAACATGTCCAATTCAGTTTATTTCTTAGCAGTTTATGGTCGTCTACACTGTAGACTCTACAGACATAACTTATAATGAATCTATCTCTTCTATCCATTTTTTTTGTTTATTCTTGAAAGATGCCATGTTGTGGTTTCCCCCGAGGGACACAACTTTGATGGAAATGATAGACAGTGTGGAAGAAGAACCACAATCTATTTGAAATACTTCACGGATATATTCTTGCAAAGGCATGCTTCCGTGGTCCAGATCTACTTTGATGGTAGCTTAAATTTCCAGACTAATAATTTACATCATTTTCTTATGTGTAGGCCGCCAAGAAGCTTGAGGTTTTTCCTGGTGCTGAATTTCGTGTGGCATTTGAAGAGGCAAACAAATATGGTGGTGCAGTGTTTCCTGGCGATCGTCCAGTACAGGTGACTTTGGTGTTCATAGTTCAAACCTTTATTATAGGAATGTTATGAATTGCATCTCTGTTTTTAAATTGTGTTTAGTGAGTATTCAGTTTCTTTCATATTTGTCGAAGCAGATCACGCTACAGAGAACATGGGGTAAAATGCCTCTATGGCACAAAATAAAACTAGTGTACAGCATAGTGTCTCAAGCTGTCTTTCTGCCGAAGCCCAAGGAACTTGAGAAGATGGTAAAAATCTGTTCTTCCTTTTTTTTGTCCCATTTTTGTGATTCAGTCAGAGTAAATATTGAGTGATGATAAAATTGGATGGCTTTAGCTGAAAGACATGAGCGATGCTGATATGCTGACAATGATGATTCAAGAAATGAGCAAGGAATTTCCATCTCTCATGGAGACACTTGTGCATGAGCGAGATAAGTTAGTACTTTAATCTTCTCTAATATAGAGTTTATAAGATTAATCGACCACTTCCTCTTTGCTTAGAAAAGTGAACTTGTATTATCAGTAATAGTTGTATCAAATTTGGCTTTCAAGCTCTTCTTTCCTTTAAGCTCTTAATTAGCTAATCATAAAACATCGAGAGGTCAACAGTTTGGTATCCAGATTTTTGTCTGATCTATTTGCATTATATCTCAGGTACATGGCATATCTATTGTTGAGACTTGCAAGTGAGCATAGTTCAGTCGTGGCAGTTGTCGGTAGAGGGCATCTTCAAGGGATCAAGAAGAATTGGAACCAACCTATAAACGTTAGTAACCTCATTATACACATTTGGTTAAAAACAACACAATAAACAGAACTAATTTGGTCACCATTATTGTGGTAATGGTATTGCAGATAAAGGAACTATTGGAGTTACCGACAAATGAATCGATTTTTACTGTAAAGAATATTCTGAAATATCTGGTGGTTGTAGTCGCCGGGACAGCCATAGTTTCCGGCATGTATCTTGCTAAGTAAATTAATCTCAAGGTGGAGTGAGTTTCTCATGAGGAGAATAAAGCGTAGGCGATATAACAGATGATGACATAAACTTCAATAACCGTTACAAACTTATGCTGTCATGATCTTATTTATTTTTGGTTTTAGGATGAATAATTTCGTAAGAACTATTATGTTTCAACTCAACTACTAATTCCATTTTTTTTTAAAAACCATCTCGAATTGCTTTGAATCATTTTTATTCCATGTATCCAACCTTAAGTTTTTGACTTTACAGCTATATCAATTATTTTATTTTCATTTTCCATTATTTTTCGCTATAAATGCTAAACTACACAATCGAATATCATGCCAAATTCAGTTACAATCACGACGAGAACCATAGTTCTATAAGTTATAACAGACACACACACAGAAACAAGACCCAACTAACCATCAGAATATTATCATGAATAACTTATGCATTTCAACAACTTGCATTCTCCACTGTATATATATGTGTGTTTATTATATATTAGACATTACGCATTGTGGAACCCTAGTCCCTTTTCTCCATAACATACATTTTTTACTCTCTGATAATATGATAGTGACAATTGTTTCATACACACAAGAATTCACCATGGAAATCAGCGAACAAGAATCTGTGTTGGAGGTCAAGAAACGTTTAGGACAGTTTCTTCAGATCCCAGCATCTTCTTTAACTCTCTTTGTCTCTTGTTGGGAACTCATCGACGGTCTTGACATCGAAGATTACCCAATCATCTCTCACGGCACCAGAATCGACCTCACCGTGACTCCCCTTTTCACCGCACCGTCTTTTATCAACCCGGCCATTAGAAAAATCCACGTCACCGTCAAGTTCCCTTCAAAACAGTTCACCGTTGAAGTAGACAGAACCGAAACGGTAATAGCAACATGTTTACCTCTCATTTACAGTTTTTGAGTTTTCTTGATTAAAAAGGTACTAATGTTTTGCAGGTAAGTAGCTTGAAGGACAAGATTCACATTGTGGAGAACACACCGATAAAGCGAATGCAGTTATACTATTCCGGGATTGAGCTAGCTGATGATTATCGAAACCTAAACGAATATGGAATCAGTGAATTCTCAGAGATTGTGGTGTTTCTCAAGTCGATCAACCGAGCCAAAGACGTTGCTCCGGTGAGGAAACTCTGTTTCTTGGTGCAGACGTCATCGAGTTTATTCAACGGTGCGAGGATTCCTGTGGAGATTAAGGACACTTGCACCATCTCGGAGATGAGAGAAGGGTTACAAGCTAACAAGACGTTGCCACGAGACGAGTATATATTCGTACACAAGCAACGGATTATGCGAGAGAATTGTAGTCTTCGGTGGCATGGTGTTGAAAATTGTGACACTCTTTTTGTGTTTAAAGGGTCTATTAGTCGTGAAGGTTACTGAGATTTTGAGCTTCTTATTCGAATAAGTCCCTCTTAATAACGCATATAGTGCTTAATTGGATTATGCATTCTTAAACATTGATGGAATATATATTATTTTAATATTGTTAAACAAAAATATGTAGTGTAGTAGTTGATGTTAGTAATTTTTGTTAGTGTTTTCGATATTTTATTGCTAAAAAATTAAGTGTTGACATTTCAGAATTCGATGTTTTATTTTAAAATCGTTATATATCCTAAAATTTACCCGTGTCATACCCAGCCCCGGCTCAATATATTTGAGAGCCTTAGGGCAAAAAAAATTTTTTTGGCCTATTATTATATACAAAAAGAAAATTTACTTAATTTTTAAAAATTTTGCGGAGTTTTTATAGTAAAAATTGTTATTTTAAAAATTTCGGGCCTTTTTATACATTTTCTTATAAATAATTAGGCCTCTTAAAATATAATTCTCATATTAATAATATTTTTAAAAAATATTTGGGCCTTTTTTATATGTAAATTTTTTTATAAAAAAAAAAGCCCCGGGCCGTCGCACTTCCGCCCTACCCATCTGAGCCGGGGCTGGTCATACCTAGTTATAATTAACTGATATTACGACTAGCGGAGTGAGTGGTCCCTACAACTTACATTTGATTTGTTCAATTAAACATTTACTAATCTAATCTCTTGTTGAATGAGCATTTTTGAAATTCCTCCCATATAGATAAGAGTCTCGTTAATGATTATAGTAATATTTTCAATTAGTTAACAAATAAATGATAGTGCGACTAGCAGAGTAGGTGAACCCTACACTTTTAAGATGTTACCATCGATTTTTTGGAACGAGCAAATCGTCGAATATTTAAAACTCGATTAAATTTTTTATTAACGTTAATGTATGGTAATGTACTATCTTGAATATAAATCTCTTTTTCGTTAAAAATGTAGATAATCATGTTTTTAATTTATTAACAAAAATGAGTTTTAAATAGTGCGACTAGCGGGGTAAATGGACCCTACAACTTTTAAGATGTTACAATCAATATTTTAAGTCTTCAAGAAAGTTATCTGATATTTAAAACTCGATTAAAAACTTTACGATTATAATGTTTCGTAATGTATTATCTAGAATGTAAATAGTTTTTCATTAATGAATATAGATAATAAATTTTTTTAATTTATTAACAAATGAATGAGTTTTAAATAGTGCGACTAGCGAGTAGGTGGACTCTACAACTTCAAGATGTTACCATCGATGTTTTAGGTATACAAGAAAGTCGCCGGATATTTAAACTCTATTAAGAGCTTTACTAATGTAATGTTTGGTAATGTATTATCTTCATCTTTTGACCAGTCGAATTTTCCGGTTAACTGGATTCTCTAGCCTGAAATGGCCAACTAGATTTGAGAACCAACCACTGTCCCATAGAGAAACTTTTGATCTGTTTTTTCTACAGAGAAGACGGAGAATAAACAAAAGAAACTAAACAGAACAAAATCAATTTTTTATTATGCTGGTAAGACACCTAAAACAATGTTTAGTTGTTTACTTGTATACCAAGAAACAATATAACAAGATAATCACAAATGCAAAACAATAAAAATGGAATTGTTAAAACAAATCTCATATCAAATCAAGAAACCCTAGATTTCCTCTTTATTATCTCCTTCTTCACCCTCTCTTGGTTCCTCTTTGACATCATCATCACCATTATCCTTTGCTTCACCATCCTTCTCATTCTGCTTCGCTTCTTCATCTTCTTCAACTTTCTCATCGCTATCTTCTTCTTCATCCTTCATCGCTTGATCCTTCTCTTCCCCGTCTATTTTTGGCTTTTCGTCTTCTTCTTCGTTTCCTCTTGGACTCTCTGCTTCCGACGAAACCTCCTCCATAGGATCATCATCATCTTCTCCTCCTCCTTTAGATTCCTCTTCCTCAGAAACCAAATCAGGATGCTTAAAGAACAAATACATATGAGAATCTTCTCCCACTCCTAAATCTCTCAGCATCATGTCATCTTCATCCTCCATCACCATCCTTCTCGTCTCTTCATCTCCGATGACAAGTATCAAACGAGTCACCGGTGATTTCACCTCCGCCGCGATCTTCTCCTTCAGTTCTTTGACCGTCGTATCTTCACTCACGTCCGCATCAATAAACGTCCCCGTTATTATCTCCACACTCACTTTCATTGTTTAATATCTCTCTCCACCAAATCTTATGATTTTGATTGTTGAGACAAATATTCATATCTTTTATTGTTTCTATTGTTTCTTTTATTTTATTTAGTTTTTCGTTTTTGGTTATTTTCTTTGTTTTGGCAATGGTTTTTTGGTTTTAAGATCTTGCTATGTATAAAAACATGAACTAACCAAACACAAAGCATGCCCTTTTCATTTCAATTCAATATCAAATATCAGATATCGTGTTTGATTTTATGGAAATTATTATCTTGTTTTATCTCAATTTTGTTGCGGATATCTTGCAACAAGATTGTTTTACATGTTTTTTTTTTAATACATGTGAGTTTGACTAAGTAGGATTCATCCACAAAATCCCCTCCTCAAGTTTAGGGAACTAATTAACACAAACAAGACAAAATTAAGGAACTATATATATGATGATTAAATCATACCGATTTTTTCGATGCATTTCCGACTAATTTGTTGTCGTCGGAAATGACCATATCTTTCCGACGAATTTCCAATCTGAAGATTCTTTGGAATGTGGTCGGAAACTCGTCGGAAAATTTTCGACTACGTTTTTTCTTCGGGAATGGTCATCAGAATATGCTATGTTTTCTTGTAGTTATATAAAGTTCTTCTACTTCTAATTACTGTATATCTAAAGATTTTACTAAAAAGAAACATAATTAGGGTAATCACTCTGGTTTTTGTATGTAATCCACGTAACAAATTTATCCAAACAAACAGAAAAATATACTTATAAAATTTTGTCTAACAACCATTGATCGTTTCTACTATATTTGTAAATGATACTCCAGCACACTGTTGCGCCTTCCACATTAACAAAGTCGCGATGAGTTTATGACTTGGGCTTATTATTAATGGACTCTTCTCCATATTTATTAGAGGCTTTTATTCACCTTTGATGCCAGGGGGCTTATTAAGACCTACGCTCATGATGTTTTTTTTTTTTTTTTTTTAATATCATGAGATTCTGGGTAGAAGCCCGTAATTCTCAGGTCCGAAACTACAGCATGTAATATTAGTTTTGTCCCAAGCGTCATTCGAACCGGCGATTTTTAAGCTTCGTCTTGGGTCTTTACCCTCATGATGTTAATTAAGAGATAATCATTTTTTGCCATTAATTAAATTTCAATATCTATTATTGGTTACCCCGGTTGTTTTAACTTAAGCCATCAAATATTCAATATGTAACAAGGAAGCTGTGTATATATTACAATATTACACTCGTTACTCGAACATACTTAATTAAATGTACATAGTGGATATGATATACCTCTATCTAGTGGGTTTACCTATCTAGTGGGTTTAAGGTTCGATCACTAATATGTATGCCGTTGAATTAATTCATTGTTAACAAAGTGTAATAATTTATATAATGCTCGGTCTTAAACATGATGACTTGAACATATTCTCTAATCAAAGTTTTACAGTAATTCTAGTGCAGCTTGGATATATATAATTTGTATTTTTTTAGACAATATTTTCTAACAAAAAATAAAATTAGAATGATAAGAGTGATGCTTTCTAAATGAAAATGAGAGTGCAAATTTAGATTAGAGGCCATATAATTTTATGTTGTAGCTAGTGAGTGTGAGTTTTGGATGAGACCTATTCAAAATCCTCAAAACTAATTAATTGGTTAAACTATAGGGGCTTTTGCAAAAATGCCACTTTTTCAATGCCACTTTTTAAAAATACCCTTTTTAAAACCTTATAAAAAATGCTCTTAAAAATATAAGATTTACCCAAATATGTATGTAATATTATTAAAACATACACAAACTACATTTCTATGTATCTAAAATCTTATAAATACTTTATAAATACCTTATAAATGCATTTTAAATACCTTTAAAAACTTTTAAAATATCTTGTAAAACCTTTGAAAAACCTTAAAAATCCTTTAAAATAACTTGTAAAACCTTTAAAAACATCTTATAAACTTGGATCGAGTCTTCAAGTAGTAGTTACAATCCATAAGTACCTTATAAACCTAATAAAACTTTATAAAAATTTCAGATTTAAAAAAGGACATTTTTGAAAATGGACATCTAAAAGAGATATTTTTTTAAAAGGGGCACACCAAAAGGAATATTTTTAGCAATTTCTCTAAACTAGTATATTGTAACATAGGAACAGTTGAAATTGTAAATATATCCAAAATTTCTACAAATCATAGTTAGCCATTTTGAACAGTTGAAAAAGTAACGGCAAAATCTGCTACATGTTTTGTCTGTTTGCCTACGTCAGGTTTGCCTACGTCATATTTATTTTAAATAAACAATTATATAAGGGAAAAAATATAATTAATAAAAGCTACTTTTGGATTTATATGTTAAAAAGGGTAAGGACGTTAACAATTGAAAGGTGTAAATCTAGAAATTTGGAATTGCAATGAGTACATGAAACCGTAAAAACATATAAACGTCAAAAAGAACCAAAAAAACGTCTACATATGAAACGTGTACAGGCAAGCATGCTTATTCCGTGAAGGTGCATGATAAAACTACAAACGACAGACTATAGTGTAATAGAGGGAAATTAGTGTAAAGAAACAAAACCAAAATTTGACTGTAACCAAAATGGTTAAATGTTAGGGCCACAAACTGTTTAGCAGTCAAAATAGGTAACTTGCTTTCCGTTACCATTGGACCCATTTCATTTCTTAACCTGGTTTGCAGAATTCACTATTTCACGAGTTGGGTTTAGTGACACATTCGATAAAAACAAAAAAAAGAGATTTTTTATATTCAACCAGCTGCTCACACTTTTCACAATAGTCTATATAAATTTAGGATTTAAATTTGATTTTTACTTAAATAATAAACTTATATTGTATCTGAAGTATGAGAAATATCGTGAACTAGAAGTTTTGAATGATATGATATTATGTTAAATTTTAGATTACCAGATAATAGAACCAATTATGTTAAATTATTTTTAAAAGTATGAATAATTTGAATGATATGATATTTCAAATATAAACTAAATTTCATTTTTGATTATAAATTTAAATATTTGTTTTAAGTTTGACTATTATGATTAATTTTTTGGTCAAACTTATTTAAGATGGTAAAATAGTAAAAATAATTGTATGACCGACGACTAGAAATTGTACCTTGGTTCTTATGTTTTATCTAGTGTCACTCGTTACGTCACTATCCATATTTAAACATGTATATTACACATTATTGATAGAAAAATAATTGACCAATGACTAACTATGTTCAAGGATATTGGATAATGCATTGACTAGCTATTAAAGTTACTTAAATAAATTTTACCAATTATTATAAATTGAGATTTGAATATATTTAATAAATATTAACGATCGATCGAGTCAATAATAATACTATGGATTTTTTGTTTATTTTACTGTTCCGCCGACTTTATGTTCTTTTTTGTCCGCCGGCTTTTTTTTTTTGTTATGCACGATCGATCTATTCAATAATGCTATCCAGGGCCGGTTATATGCATGTTCAACTGGTGCATTTGCACTGGGTCCAACAAATTTAAGGTCCAAATTAATAGTTTTTTTATTATTTAACTATTTAATTATGCTGAAATTTTATAAAATATCTATATGTAAAGGTCCCAAAATTCTATTTTAAAAGGTAATATTGAAGCCCAAAATTAATAAACAAAAACAATAGGTCCAAATAGCTATAAAATACAAAATAGTTTATGAAATATATCCAAATTTTTTTATTAAAGATAGAATTTTTTTTTTGTATGGCACCGGGTCTTGCCGATGAGTGAGCCGGGCCTGATGCTATCATAGATATTTTATTTTCTTTCTTATTTTGTTCACCTTTGTATCTTTATAAACAATCGATAGGGTCAATAAAAGCGCTTTGTAGTTTCTGTAATTCATTCCGTACATCTCATATCTATAAATATTGTTATTGAATCGATCGATTATATTATGAATCTTCTAACATTCAAATATTAATTTATTGTCATCATTATCAAAACAACTAATCATACTTGAATTTTTTTCTATGATAATAAGTTGCAAAGTTTTTATTTTATTTTAGTCTTTCCTAAACTATTCATGGTCCATTTCACTATGAATTCAAATCTTAAAATTTAAATAATTTTACATTATTTCTCCTAGGCTCATACCATATAAGCATAATTTTTTTATAGAAATCTTTGTTTCTCTAATTAGAATTTCAAAAATGACTAAAGCTAAATATACCAAAAATGGTTAAAAATATTTCAATGGCATTAAGTCTAAATTTTATTATATTTCTCTTTTAATGGAGAAAACTTAATTTAGTTTTTTTATTTATTTATTTAGTTAAAATTATGTAATAATACCATAAGCGTATTTGGAAAACCAATTGTATTATGACACATAGATGAAGAGATAGAAGCATCTTCTCCACTTTTTTTTTATTATTTATCATTTTAACGTGTAGCTTTCTCTCTCTCTCCTTCGAGCGTGTAGGGTTAAGTAAGTGTCTCCCTCTCTACCTATAAATATGTGTCTATAAACCCCTAAATTCACTCGCACTCTCAGCACTTTCACTTACCTCAAAACCGCTTCCTAAAACCATAAGCTGTTTCCCGACAAAACCTATTTCCTTTCGATACTATCCAAGAGTTACTCCCATATTTCATCGACAATGTAATATGCCTACCATTCATTATTTTTCACTGCTCATTAATTAATCTCAAATATATCATGGATCTCAACCCTTTTCATTTGATTAAATTTCGTTGCACAATTCCCTTTTTATATGGTAAAAGTATCGAGTTATCAGTACCATCTTTGTTGTATCTATCATATACATCAAATGATGAACTGATTCTTGTATATCTTGCTATTGGGACCGAATTTTGTTTAACTTTTTTTGTTTTCGTTTGTAGAAAAAGAGTGAGCCAAAGATGGAGTGATAGATCAAGCTAGCAACGGAACAATAAACATAAAAAGATTTGATTTTTCTGATTTTATCACAGCCAAAACTTCAAAAGGTACTGTTGGATTATCTTCGTTATCCTTTGTATTTTATGTTTATGTTCTAAATTATGCATCCCCGATTATATAATTTATATCCAACAAAATACAAAGATGATAACAAAATAGTGGGAAAATTTATTACATCGCACACAATTATTAGTTGCTGCTTGGTCGGTACATATACATATAGTACTCTGACTCATATATACCATGTTTTTTTTTGTGTCTCTTTCTCTATCCAAAAATTGATAATTTTTCTGAAGGGAAAAAATAAATGTTGAGTGGTAGATCTTTTTTACAAAACCAATTTTAAATCTATCAATTAATTTTTTACAATATTGTTTTGATTAAAATCAAAATAAATTTAATTATATCTTCGATCTACTTATATATGGTCATTTTATTTGTTTTGGGCAAATGAATCCAACAATTCTCTTTTTGTATTCTTTTCCTCTCTATTCCCTCCTTGTTCTATATTTAGATCTCTACAAATTGTGAAACCCTCGAATAAAAAATCAATTAAAACAAACATCTAAAAACTTTTTTTTGCCTAGATCCCATACTCTGACTTTTAAACTAGTCTCGGAGAGTTCATAAAGTTAGGGCTTTTTTATTAATTCATGTCCTTTGCAAAATATTTTTGGGGTTAATTTAATAGTCTATATAAAATTCATTTTGTTTGCGTTTATTTGTTAATCGGTACTGGTGGGTCTTTTGATTCCAACTATCATCCTCAATTACTTTGTCTAGTTTTTTATTTTGTCTGTTTCTCTTTTATTTATAAGATCTTCTAGATAAAAGTTAAAAAAGTGGGTTGACTTCGAAAAGCAAACTTTTTGTTGTCTGGAATTTAGTGAAAGAGAGTGTACTGTTGTGTCTGACTGTGCAAAAATCCCAATCTTGGATAAAAAATCCTTTTTGATTCTTGTACTCAAGAACAAAGGAAAACAAAACCTTTTTCACAAACCCTAATTTCTAGATCTTATGAGTTCTTATCATTTTATATCTCTCTAATTTGTGAAGTAACTCATGATTGTTTTCAACTCTCAGATCTTTCAGAATCCCAAAGACCAAAACAAACAGCAAAAATGTCTCAGTCAAACATGGTACCAGTGGTTAACAACGGAGATGGTGATAACAACGAAAACAACAACGTTAGCAACAACAATGGTGGAGCTGACAACACTAATGCTGGAAATCATTCTGGAGATCAAGAACTCGAAAGTGGGAATACCTCAAGTGGCAATCATGGAGAAGGGTTGCGAAACAACCAAGCTCCTCCTCCTAAGAAAAAAAGATACCATCGTCACAGCCAAATTCAGATTCAGGAGTTGGAATCGTAAATTTTATTCATTTCTTTAAATAACTTAGCTTCTATCTAGCTAGATCAATAATTAAATTACTCTATAATATTCACATCTCTTTTTTTTTTTTTTGTTGTTGAATATATAGTTTCTTCAGAGAGTGTCCTCACCCAGATGACAATCAAAGGAACGCACTTAGCGTTCAATTGGGATTGGACCCTGTTCAGGTCAAGTTCTGGTTCCAGAACAAACGCACTCAAAGCAAGGTATGTATATATATGTAATAAATTTACACAATCTCATACATATTTAATGTATGTATATATAGGCATATGAGTAGGTTTTGATTCTTGGTATATACGTGTACAGAGTATGATGATTCCACATACATATGTTATATGTTGAACTGTAGTATAGGATTAATGTGATATGAATGAAATCAAGTTTTTTAGATTTTAGGTTTTTTTTTTTCTTTTTTCGTAAGAGAGTATTATAATTACGTTTTGAAACATGTGAAGTGTACGCAATTAATACAGCATTCGTTTATTAATTCTATTCTGTATTCACTTGAAAACCAAAAAGTTGATTCTCTTTGTTGCTTCCATATCCAAAGATT
>NW_003302464.1:10379-19715 GCF_000004255.2 Arabidopsis lyrata subsp. lyrata | reverse complement strand
AACCGAAAAATAACCGTCAACTAAAATATTAGCCGTTCATATTTTAACGAAGAGTTGCGATAAAAAGACACAACCGAGAAAAAATAACTGTCAACATTTGAGCGGAAAATTGCGATAAAAAGACACAACCGAGAAAAAATAACCGTCAATATTTTAACGGAAAGCTGCGATAAAAAGACACAAACGAATAAAGTAACAACCAATATTTTAACGGAAAGTTGCAATAAAAAGACACAACCGAGAAAAACCCGTCAATATTTTAATGAAGAGTTGCGATAAAAAACACACTCGAAAAAATAACCGTTAATATTTTAACGGAAAGTTACGATAAAGAGACACAACCGTTCAGAAGTACAAAATGCATTTATTGAGGTTGTTATTTTGGTTAATAAAACCAATTTGATATGTACTCTAATGGTTGATGTAAAAAAACTTCGTAGTATTACTAACTATACAAAAAATGCAATGAAATTATATAATGGAAAGACATAACTTTAAATGAATAAATACAACTATAAAGATATAACGGTAAACTGAAAAGATACGACTGTAATTGAACAAATATAACCGTAAATAATTCAACGAAAATTCAAAGAGAAAATTCAATAAATGACATAACCGTAAAAAAATAACCGATTTAAACGAAAGGGTGCGATAAAAAGACGCAACCATTCAGATGTGCAAATGGTATTTATTAGATTGCTATTATATATAGATTACACAGTTTTTTATTTATTATGATTGGTTGGTTGCATGGTTTAAAATGATACATTTGTAATAAAAAAAAAATCTAATATACATACTTATGCATTTTATCTTTTCTGACAATTTGTATTTTACAAAGCTGGAACATCTCACCGACTAAATTCAATTTCAGCGATGCCCGAGCATAAACCACTTCTCTCCGATGTAAATCGATTTCCGATTATCATTAGGTTGATACCCTGCGAGATTATTTCTCTTCTACGACGGCGGTATCCGACGCCGAGAGACGGTCTTGTCGTTTAGAGATTGGAAGAACGAAAAAGATTTGATCCGCTTGAAGAATCTCATCAGATTCGATCGCCGATGTTAAATCATCGTAGTAGAAAATAAGATTTCGTCAGCAAACCCTGTTCTCCTCTCCGGATCTTCAGCTGCGTCATCGGAGATGATGGAACCAGAGAATCATCTTAACTTCTTCCTATTTCGATCTCTTCCGTTTTCGTGGCTCACCGAATTTTGAATCATGGAAAGGTGGAATCTCATTAGCACCAGGACCTTCAGCTGATGATGTCTCTGATTACCTCGTCTTAGCAGCTCATAGAACCAAGAGACCTGACATTCTTAGAGCTTTTAAGCCTTACCATGGCGGCTGGAACATCACCAATAATCATTATTGGGCTGTAAGTCTCCTCTTCTTTGTCATCTCCGATTTTCTGTAGTTCTAGGATATGTTATTAATGGCCATCTATTTGCAGTCTGTTGGATTCACAGGTACTCCTGGTTTCATTCTAGCTGCTACTTGGCTCTTCAAATGGAGAGTATGTGATCGAAGACCCACAAAACCATCTTCAACGGCTAACTTCTTCATGTTTCATCGCCGCTGATTCCGAGACGAAAACACTACAAAACCCTAGTTCTGAACTTTGTTCTTCACTCGTACTCTTTGATTACAAGATGGCTGAGTCTGACAAGACCCACTAAACCCTAATTTACCATGTTCTCTGTCTTTGCGCCTAACGGAGAACACAAGCCGCAAGAGATGTGCTGTGGAGCAGAGGAAGCGTATTGGTGGACTCAAGAAAGCAAAGGTTGCTCCTTTTTCAGGGACGGCGAGAGAGACGCCTGAGTAGCTTGTCAAGGTGATAAGTGACATGAAAGAAGCAAAAGACGCTAAACTGATCTTTGAGAAGACTCTGTTCGTGACTGATGTAAACCCAACACAGAACAGAGTAGCTGTGGAATCCTCTGCTTTGCCATGGAACAGAGTAACTCTTCACTTGCTCTCTGTCTCTTCTAAGTTTATTGTGTCTGTTGAGACTATAACTAGGTTCATCAACTCGAACAGCGATCTAATTTCATGCCATTCTGGATATTGTTTGTCTAGTAACTTCTTGGAAGAGTTTGATTTAGAAAATTAGGATTCCTCTCTATTATTAGTAACTTGTTCCTTCTATTGTTTCAGATCATTATAATTGTATGTACTTAGCATTTTTGACATGAATCTGGTTTGTTGTTTGGTCTAACTTTAATTACTGCATTGTTACCTTTAGATTGCTTGTAATATATCTCAAAGTCTAATTTTGTGTGATGAAATTGATCCAATAGTGAAAGGGTTTTGGCACTCAATGAGATTCTGATGTTCAAACTCAGTATAAATAGCAGAATGAACAAAATTTGTTGCCTAGACAGGCTTTGGCCAAACCGTTTTGCTACAATTACTTCTTCAGCCACTTTGACTTTGTCTAGAGAGATTTCTCTTACACCCATCTGTAAGATCTAGTTTTCTTGTCTAGAGAGATTGCATGTGCTCTCATGGATCTTGGAGAGTTATCTGCAAAAAGTTTGGCATTCTGTGACTTCTTTCTCCGATGTGACATTGAGAAATGCTTCAAGATATCCCAAGATACCCGGTAATGGAGGTTACAGTGATATAAAAAAAAAAGAGACAGATATCAAAAGTTTAAATGTACTTATATGTATCTTCTACCTGAGTAAGAGTCATTCAAAAATAATCAAGTTTATTTTCAACTACTTCGACCGGGTTAATCTTTGGCAAGGCTAAACCAGGCCCTTCAGCCATATCCAATGGTTCACCAGATACTTTGCGTAACTCAAACCCCTGAAGCAACCGAGCCAACACGATGTGAACAACTCTTAGATCTAGATTGATCCCTGGACACGACCTTCTTCCTGAAATGAATGGAATGTACTCAAAGTCGCCCTTTCCACATTGTGATTCCTCCTCCATGAACCTCTCAGGCTTAAAGGTTTTGGGGTCAGGCCAAATGATCATGGGATCCCTATGAAGTTTCCATATGTTTACGAGCAAGCGTATGCCTTTCTCAACACGGTATCCTCCCACGAAACAATCTTCACGTGCTTCGCGGATTCCTGATCATTCATCATTTTGTATAACCAAATAGGTTTAACATGTAGAATATTAATAAGGTCATGTACTAAGAATTAGAAAGACAATTAAGAAACTTTGATATGTGACTTGTAAGAGGAGCCCGCGGGTAAAGTCGGTGAGTTTCCTTAGCAATAGCTTGTAGGTAATTGAGGTTTCTTATATCGGATTCTTCAACCCATCTACCTTTCCCGACACAATTGTCAATCTCTTCTTGTGCTGCTTTTAAAGTAGCTGGATTGTTGAGTAGCAGCGATACTGCCCATGTAAGAGTGATGGATGTGCTGTCTGATCCCGTTAATGTAAGAACCTACAACAAGAAACAGAACATTCATGTTGGTAGACGTTCATTTCAAAACAAAATAGTAATGTGTGAGTTAAGTCATATTTATTTATATACTACATTAGTTCACAATTAAATTCTTTTTTGATTAAAATTTTAATCGTTTCTGACATCTGTTAATGTTGGAACGGTTCTGAATTACCGAACTATGCATTTACTTTACTTTTAGGATTTCATACTTGAGTACGGTTCCGATGGTTGTTGACTCGATCATACGGGAAGATGTAGCTGGATTTTCATATCCACGACTTGTTGCTTTGTAATTTTTTTAATTTTATTTAATAAATCCGGGAGATTTTCTCCCGGTGATTCACCAAAAAAAAATGTTGGAACGGTTCTGATATGGCATAAGACATCTCAAAATTTTGTGTCCAAGATTACCACATCCTTCACACTTAGGGGTATCCAGTATACTCAACATCCCCTTGTTGGTCTTTAGCTGCAACCTTCTTAAGTTCAATCTCTACCATTTTCTTAGCTTATCGTATTTGCTTTAGGTCTAGCCTTGGTTTGTATGAGAGCATTGGTTCTCACACTCCAGAAGCTATCCATTTAAGAGCCTCGATGGAGTAAAGCGTGGGGGCCGGGTATGTTTTTTAGCGTTACCTACACTGAAAAAGTGGAAATTTCCGGTTATTCCTATGAGGAAGTAGGACTCCATGGAGCCATCAACATGTCATAAGCTTCTCTGAAGTTTTCAGGTACGAGTTGCGGAGGTGTTCCATCTTCCAAGTAAACTGGGTTGATTATGATTGTTAAGTTATTAAATGAGCATCAAACAGAAAAAATAAAAGAGAAAATAGAAAAACTATTCAGTATAATTTTTAGTTTTTGCTTTTTAAATCCATTATTTAACATTAATCAAAATTTTAACATTAGTTCCAGTTCAACCTGGTGATCCATTGAACCGAGAAATAATCCAACTTAATTAGTTGCAGTTTCTATATATATAATGTTACAGATGTAAACATAGTGCTAGGTTAAACAAAATAGTGCTAACCTAGTAAAGTTCGTGGAAAAATCTATAAACTATAATGTGCATTTACATTGATAAATGAATTATATATGAGACCAAATAATTATAATTACAGCCACTAATCGAAAAATAAAGATATTAAACTCCTTCCACACAGTCCATTCGTTGGGATCACAGCAGCCACATGCTTCTGTACGTAACATCATAATAACAAAACGAATTTCTATGTATCTTATACGTGAACATCATTGAATTTTATATGTATTTCATACGCGTTATCATAATAAAACGAATTTTAACATCTTTGGATCTTTTTTTCTTCTCGTGCGTTATACATGCTTGGAAATTGATATGTATGAAATGTCAATTCAAATGTGAAACTTGCGATATATAAGGATGTCGGGGATGTGCCTTTAGTCAAGTGGTTAAGTCCACTTGACTCCGCCTTCTCCACCGGAGTTCGACTCCAGTAAGTCGCGTTACCCCGCATAGTAGGGATTGGCTATGGATCGGGCCTTGTCGATCCAAAGATGTCAAAAAAAAAAAAAAAAAAAATGTCCACACGAATATAATCAAACTCAAAATATCTCCGACAATTTTAAGGACCCTCTTTGTAAGCTAGGGCCTAACCAAACCCCACAAAAGTGATGGTGTATTTGGCTCTTATCAATCATTAAGCTAGCTCCATAGCTAACTAATCTTAAACTCCTAGCAGAGCAGTACGTATCACATGGAGTCTAACGATTATAAATTTGTTGAAATATAAAAGTGAAACTTGAATATAGTATTAATATTGGTGAAAGAAAAAATATAGTATTGGTGTTTTATCTGTTTTTTTTTTAGATAATTGGTTGAGAGATATCAGATTTTGGGCTAATAAAATTTTCGGTATTATGCCAAATAGTCCAAGACATTGAAAATAATAAGTCCACTTTCTTTCCTATTTTAACCCCACATACATATGTCTGATTTTTTGATGTCTATTTTTTTTCATGTTCATCTCTCTCTCAACTATGTTCTAATTCATTCAAACTGATAAGAAAAACAGTGTCATGTTTATTATTCACACCGACATTGTCTATTCATCGGAAAATATAACTTTCACGATATAAATAAGGTTTAAAACATTTGTTGGATCTTCACAAATAGATCTACTAAGTATAGATTCAGATCTCATGTTTATCTCTCTCAACTCTGTTCCAAATCATTCAAACCGATAAGAAAAACAGCGTCGTATTTATTATTCACACCGCCATCTAAAACATTTTTTGGATCTCCACAAATAGATCTACAAAGTATAGATGCAGATCTAAGGATATTTGTGGAGATGGGTCAGAGTGAAAAAGAAGAAAACGATGGAGCATAGCCTATGCATAAAATCAATCGAAGCATGCTTTTTTCCTGGGAAAAAAAGTCGAATTTCAACAAAAATTCTCAATTAGTTAATGAGTTAATATATATCTATAAGTTTAGATACATGTTCATATATTTTCATAGAGTCATATATCGAACTATAAGTACTACATTTATTAATAGATATCTACGCGATTAGGTTAGTGGTTTAAATTTTTGAATTTTCCTCCATATGTTTTTGTTATAGATTTAAATTAAAATTTAATAATTGTCACTTCGTTCTATCTGTTGCCACGTGAAGGTCAATTCAATTGTTGATCATTTATTAAATGTTAGATGTTTCTCTCCTCCCCACGCGCATGACGAAAACTGTGGCTAGTAATCTTGTAATTATTCGCAATTTCAAGGTCTATTCCAACCTCTATTTTTATGTCGTATACGATTCTCCATACTTATGTTGTTTTCTAAATTATATGCCCCAATAATGTCTCTGAGCAAATTCACTCTTTTTTTTTGTGGTGGCTGAATTGTTTGTTTAATATTTTCCCATCAAAGAGAGGTTGTGAACTTGTGATACTTACGCAACATTTTTATGATATTTATAATAATATAGTAAACGAAAGCTACATTACCTCATAGATCAAACCATACTTCTATATATATACGCGTAAAAGAAAGCTACATTCTCATTACATACCCCAAACAAAATAATCACCTTAGGGTTTATCAAAAAAAATAATAATAATAATAATCACCATGTTCATTTTCTTTAGTACTCTCCAATTTTCTCTCTTCTCTTTGGCCCTTGTAATCGCCGGTTACATTTTCCTCGGAAAAAAATTGAGTAAAGGTGAAGTTGATAGCTCCACCATCCCTGAGCCATTAGAAGCTTTGCCTCTATTCGGCCACCTCCATCTATTGCGCGGCAAAGAACCCATTTGCAAGAAACTAGCTGCCATGTCCGAAAAACATGGTCCTATCTTCTCCCTCAAGTTAGGGTTTTATAGGCTGGTTTTAGCCAGCGACCCAAAAACGGTGAAAGATTGTTTCACCAACAACGACATGGCTCTAGCAACCAGACCCAATATAGCCTTTGGTCGGTACGTAGGCTGTAAGTGCGGATGAGGTACGATAAATTGTAGAAAGTAAACGAGACAAGAAATTTGTTAACGAGGTTCGGTTTTTCCTACTCCCCGGGACCACGTCCAGATTTCGATTCCACTAGAACAAGAAAGCAAATTACAACCAATTCGCAAACGCGTAAAACAAGCACAACCCTCTTGATTTACCGCTCCCTTCTATAACGTGAAACCTTAAGGATAATCTCTACCCTTAACTAAACTCCCCCTTGAGTCTAGATTTAATCAGGATAACCTAACCCTGAGCTAAACTCCCCTTGAGCCTAGACTTCAAAAACAAAACCTCTTGATCACACAAGCACAAACCCGCCAAAACTAAGTTGCACAAAACCGCAAAACTATGTTGCACACACCCTTAGAAAGCTCTCAAAGATTTGTCTCTATGCCTCAGCTCTCTTCCTTCTCAAAGACGTCCTCAGCTCCTCCTTATATAGCCAAAACGATTTCCTAATCACCATAGGAGAAGATTTCCAATTTCCATAAGAAAAAGTAAATTTCCTTTTATACTTTTCCTTTTTCTCACCAAACTCCACTTTCATCAAGTCTTCCAAATCTCTTTAAGTCCTTTTTCCTTTGTGATTCATCCTCTAAACACGCTCCAAACATATCTTCTCAAACCTTCTAGAAACCGACACTCAACAAAAACAGTCGCATCTTGACTTACTTCTTGAATCATTCAGCAACTCCATCAGACAAACTCTTGTATTACTTCTTGACTCATTCAACAACTTAATCAGACTGCAGCTACATCTTCATTCTCCCCCTTTTTGACTATGTTTGTGAACTCAACAGTTCTAACTCCAAAACAACATCACGAAACACATCATCATTCTCCCCCTGAATGAGTCACAACATGGTCAAAACTACTTAGAAAATTCTCCCCGCTTTGCAATACGAGGTTGATAGCCTAGTACACCACCTCCATAGAAATCATCTTTCCTAACCCAAATCTTCCTGCGCCTTAAGCCTTCATGACTGGATTCTCGAATGAATCTGAAAAAATTCCTCTTAATATGCCCTTGAACTCCACAATGATAACATGTAGGACCATGAAATCTCTTATCATAAGCATTCTCCATTCGATTTCTCTCCCTCAATAATCTGAAACACCTTGGCCTAATATGCCCAACAATACCACAATGATGGCAAACAGGTCGAAAAACTCGTCGAGGTGCACTCTGCAGTTCTTTAACTTTTCTTGTATCAGACTCTGTACCAGTTCTCGTAGTAGTTCTTGAACCAAATGCAGTCTCTGCCACAGTTGCAGTTTCTGACACGACTTCCTGATCGAGACGTGATTTTTCCACCATAAACAAACACTGGATCTGATTTTGAAAGTTTTCCTTCAAATCCAAGGCCACACTTATCAGTCTTGCCAATATTCAGAATATGATCCAACTTCTTTGTGCCATTATTAAGCATCCTCAAATTCTTTTGAGTTTCTTCAAGTTGTACTTTAGCTTGTGATACTTCTTCTTCTGGGGCTGCAGCATATTTTTGTGCTTCAATGACTTTAGCCTCTAACTTAAGTTTCTCCTTAGTTAACACTGAATTCTCCTCAACCATTTTAAGCCAATGCTCATATAAAACTCTGTAATTCTCAGCAAATTCTTCATCATCAATACTCTCTGCATCACTCTCGCATTCATCGTTTTCACTTTTAAGTGCAGGTCCTGTTAGAGACACTGATGCAGACCCTGTTGCAGATGCTGAAGCAGACCCTGTTGCAGATGCTGAAGCAGACCTTGTTGCAGACGCTGATGCAGAGACTGACGCAGAATCTGTATCTGAACTAGAATCGGAAGTTGTAAAAGCCACAAAATTCTTCAGATCTTCTTCTTCCTCATCTGAATCAGTTTCAGAATCACTAGTGACAACATTCATGGCCTTCTTCTTATGCTTTTGTAGATTGGCGCATTCCGAACGAACATGTCCATATCCTTTGCATTCAAAACATTGCATATTCTTTGATGAACTTCTCAACTCTTCATCAATTCTATCCTTCCTCTCTTTTCCCTTTCGTTTCAGATATTTAGTAAACTGTCTTGACAACATAGCCATTGAATCTTCAGTTGATGATCCTTTAAGAGCAACTCCAATGTCAACTTCCTTCTTCACTTCATCTACCTTCTTCATCTTTCCTTTAGCTTCATATGCTTTGCTTAACTCAAAAGCTTGAAGAATCCCAACAAACTCATCAAAAGCCATCTCATCTAGATTATGAGCTTCTTCAACTGCAGAAATCTTTGACTCAAATTTTGCAGGCAATGATCTCTTCAACTTCTTCACTAGCTTTTTATCCTTGTAGACCTTTCCAAGAGCAAACGATTCATTAGATATGTCACATAACTTTGCACTAAAATCAGCCACAGTTTCCTCTTCTTCCATAGGTACGATTCTCAAATTGCGAAGC
>NW_003302464.1:5378-10279 GCF_000004255.2 Arabidopsis lyrata subsp. lyrata | reverse complement strand
ATATCTTCTGACAATCTCCTGAACCTCACCCTGATCTACCCAAAACAAGACTAAATCTCTATCGAGAACCCGCTCTGATACCAATTGTAAGTGCGGATGAGGTACGATAAATTGTAGAAAGTAAATGAGACAAGAAATTTGTTAACGAGGTTCGGTTTTTCCTACTCCCTGGGACCACGTCCAGATTTCGATTCCACTAGAACAAGAAAGCAAATTACAACCAATTCGCAAACGCGTAAAACAAGCACAACCCTCTTGATTTACCGCTCCCTTCTATAACGTGAAACCTTAAGGATAATCTCTACCCTTAACTAAACTCCCCCTTGAGTCTAGATTTAATCAGGATAACCTAACCCTGAGCTAAACTCCCCTTGAGCCTAGACTTCAAAAACAAAACCTCTTGATCACACAAGCACAAACCCGCCAAAACTAAGTTGCACAAAACCGCAAAACTATGTTGCACACACCCTTAGAAAGCTCTCAAAGATTTGTCTCTATGCCTCAGCTCTCTTCCTTCTCAAAGACGTCCTCAGCTCCTCCTTATATAGCCAAAACGATTTCCTAATCACCATAGGAGAAGATTTCCAATTTCCATAAGAAAAAGTAAATTTCCTTTTATACTTTTCCTTTTTCTCACCAAACTCCACTTTCATCAAGTCTTCCAAATCTCTTTAAGTCCTTTTTCCTTTGTGATTCATCCTCTAAACACGCTCCAAACATATCTTCTCAAACCTTCTAGAAACCGACACTCAACAAAAACAGTCGCATCTTGACTTACTTCTTGAATCATTCAGCAACTCCATCAGACAAACTCTTGTATTACTTCTTGACTCATTCAACAACTTAATCAGACTGCAGCTACATCTTCATAGGCTACAACAATGCAAGTCTAACACTGGCTCCCTATGGAGACTATTGGCGTGAGTTACGTAAGATTGCCACCGTCCATCTATTCTCAAACCAGAGTATAGAGATGCTTGGTCACATTCGTTCTTCAGAAGTAAACACGTTGATCAAACACCTATACAAAGGGAGTGGTGGAACTTCTATAGTAAAGATTGAGATGTTAGTTCCCAACACACTTTAACCAGCAGAACCAATGACTTTTTGGAAAATATGTGGCCGAATTAATATATGAACAATTATCGGCCGCAAGCTGTAGCTTGCCCTGCTTGTAGTCAAGGCCGGCACTGCGAGTACTTGGCCGTGATTCCTATGATAGGCGACGTTATTCCATGGCTGGGATGGTTGGATTTTGCAAAAATTTCTCAAATGAAGAGATTATTTATGGAGCTTGACTCAGTCAACACCAAGTGGCTCCAAGAACATCTCAAGAAGAGATCAAGAAATGAGAAGGATCAAGAAAGAACAATCATGGATCTACTACTCGACATCTTACCAGAAGATATTGTGATAAGTGGACATGTACGCGATGTCATTGTGAAGGCAACAATTTTGGTATGCATATTTTCACTATACTCCCATTAATTTTGATATATGTTAGATAATCTCACAAACAATTAATTATGAACTAAGAGCATTCCCAACCTAAGAACTCTTCTCAATTTTTTTTATCTATATTAATTTAATTATTTCAATATAATTTAATTATCCTTTATATATTAATTGAGAAACAATTAATATTTCTCAATTAATTGAGAAATTAAGAAAAAAATATATTAATTGAGAAACATTTTTTAAAAATAATCTTATCTTTATGTGTGATTAACAAAAATGTCATGCTGACGTGTCGTTCTCACATGGCTTTTCAATCTATTTAATAAAAAACCCAACATTTATTAAGATATTTACAAATTTTGCCATTAATTTTATTTATATTTATTTTTTTCCACTTAATTTATGTTTTTTTTTTATTTTACTCAATTAATTAAAACGAAAATACAATTAATTAAAACGAAAATACAATTAAAATATGCAATTATTATATACAAATCTATACAAAATGGAGTACCTAATATTTTGTATATTGATTAATATATCAAGATATATATCATAAATTATGATAAACATAAATGAAGATTTCACTAATCTTGATAATCATTAATATACCACTGTTTATCTATCTAATAATATAAAAATCGAACACCTTCAATATCATTAATATATTAAAATTGGTTAATAATTGTTTTATCCCGCATATAGTGTTGGTTGTTATCTAGTTTTTGATTATATATAAAGAAATTGACCAGCTATATAATGTCACATGTCACATGTTTCCTTCTTTTCCTTCTCTCTTATGTTTCTATTACTTTTTATTATTTAATCTTAAGAACCTCAGTTAGAAATCACCGTTGGAGGTGCTCTGGTATACGAGAAATATGATTTAATTCACTCATTGTTTGAAATGAAAGTCTACTAACATAAATGTTCGGTTTCTGGTTGTAGGCTCTCACATTAACGGGATCAGACAGCACATCCATCACTTTGACATGGGCAGTATCGCTACTACTCAACAATCCTGCTACTTTAAAAGCAGCACAAGAAGAAATTGACAATTGTGTCGGGAAAGGTAGATGGGTTGAAGAATCCGACTTACAAAACCTTAAGTACCTACAAGCTATTGTTAAGGAAACTCACCGACTTTACCCGCCCGCTCCTCTTACAGGTCACAAATCAAAGAATCTTAATTTTCTTTAAATTTCTTATTACATGACCTTATTAATCTTGTAAATATTAAACCCATTTGGTTATATAAAATGATGAATGATCAGGAATCCGTGAAGCACGGGAAGATTGTTTCGTGGGAGGATACCGTGTTAAGAAAGGCACACGCTTGCTCGCCAACATTTGGAAACTTCATAGGGATCCCAAGATCTGGCCTGACCCCCAAGCCTTTGAGCCTGAGAGGTTCATGGAGGAGAAATCACAATGTGAAAAGAGCGACTTTGGATACATTCCTTTCGGTTCGGGAAGAAGGTCGTGTCCGGGGGTCAATCTTGGTCTAAGAGTTGTACACTTCGTGTTGGCTCGAATGCTTCAAGGCTTTGAGTTACGCAAAGTGTCTGATGAACCAGTGGATATGGCTGAAGGGCCTGGTTTAGCCTTGCCAAAGATTAACCCGGTCGAAGTTGTTGTAATGCCTCGACTCGAACCGGAATTGTATAGTTCACTCTGAATTAAACCATTGTGTACTCGATAATTATTTGGAGATTCTTGTGATCACCCCTTTGTCGATGGTTTAAAAACAATTTGGGAAAGGACAGCAGAGACGACATAAGGTTGTCTCTACAACCAACCAAGCAAAAAAAAGAAAAATGTACGTTGAAAATATGATGATTTCAATATATTGAAATGATTGAGGTACAATAGTTTATACAAAAAATTACATAGGAAACTACAAATAGAATAGATCTACAATTTCTTCTTAAAACGATTGAGAGATATTATGGACTATAATTGGTACTTAAGAAGAATACATAATACGTTGACTCAAAGTGTATGAAGGTCAATGTTTGACACAAGGAGAGCTGAATAAGGAACGATATCGATGTTATAAAATAGGGATTATTTTCCTTTCTACCACATTTTGGTGGGTCCCTTACTGAATCTACTACTTTCTCAAAATCTTTTCTAAACTACCATATTTGTGTGGTAGAGAGGACACGGTGTGACGAAATTACCCTTCTCTTTGTTTTGAAGAGAAAACGATGACGTCAGAAACGAGACCTGATGTAATGATGGCAAAGTAAAAATTGACTTTGCTTTTGAATAATCTTTTTCTAAATATTTATTTGACCAACACAAAAAAAATTACGTAAGTTGAAACATATTTTGTATTTGCTATACATACGAAAGTTGTGGACAACATTTATTAACAAAACTATGTCATCATTACAAATTAAGAAAATGGACAAGATTATGTAACAAAACAGAAATATAATCAACAAGGACCATAACATATATGATGCGTGGACCAAAAAATATAATGGACAAAAAAACATACAATTTTGACTAGTCACATACGACCTAAGTCATCTTATCTTAATTTTGTCCATTGAAACTAAAAATTTCAGCCCTTCTGTCGACGATCCTATTCCTAGAATTCATCTTTTCCACCTATAGACAAAATTAGAGCATCATTGTTAACAATTGGTCCACGAATTCAAAGATACAATATATTCATGAAAACATCAAAATTCAAAGATCTAAGTTTTCCAATGAAAGATTACTAGATCTTAGGATGTAAAGAAGTGGAAGAAGACAACGAGAAGATCTTGACTTACTAATAGCGACAACGGCGTTGACGAAATTTGACGGTGATATCTTAGTCAATTAAACCATATCACGGCGGCGACGTTAAGGAGCTCCGCCGGTGACATCGTAGTCAACGGAACCACATCTCTTATCTTCTTTTCCGTTCTTCTAGATTTGAGTTGGACATATATTGAAGAGTGTGAGAGAGAAGATGGAGGAAGAAGATAGCAACGAAAGAAGAAAAGAAGAAAATGAATTAATAAAAAAAAATCATACTTTTGTTTATGTGGATGGTAAAATGGACTTTTCCATTTACAGAAAGTGGTATAGAAGAAGAGAAATGAAAAAAGTGGTATTTTTGCTAAGAGCATGTACTGTGTATGGTAGAAACGTTAGTTTTCTCTATAAAATATAACGCAAATATATATATTATTATTATATGATATGTGTATGAGCAATAATTAAAAGAGATGGAAAACGTAGAGAGGAAGAGCAAGTGGAACAATGACTCAACTTCTCTCTCATTCTTATTACCAATCCTTCGTACAAAGCAACATATATATAGGGGAATAAAAACTTGGTGATCAAGCTACTTCCATGCTAAGTAAACAATAGATAAGAGAGGAAGTGGATAATGATCCGTAATGGATAATTACCATTTTATAACACACCCCCTTAATTATCTA
>NW_003302464.1:2060-5095 GCF_000004255.2 Arabidopsis lyrata subsp. lyrata | reverse complement strand
CAATAACACAATCTCACCCTGGGAACAGACGAACCTTGTTCTCTTCATAGCTTTCGTAGATGATACATTTCGAGTATTCTCTTTGCTTCTTCTGATCTCGTCAATGTATGACAAAGATTTTTGAAGAGAGATAGACCTTCACTTTGATGTCTATCTTTTGCGTGTTATTTGCTGGCTCGTTAAAAACCTTGTCATGGAAAAACCCAGTAGGATAAAAACCATGATAAGGGAAAAAAGAGTGCAGCCACGCTCATCATCATATGTTTCCCCACTGGAAGCATCATCTTCAAAAGATGCATTTTGAATGACGTAGCTGGAAGCGCCTACATTGTTACTTGGCTGGATGTACCGGACATCAACTTCTTGCATCTTCTCAGATTCTTGAGTGCAATAGAAGAATCTTGGAGATATATGTCTTGTCATCTCGCTCTTGACATAGCTTCCTTTAAATTGGGAAACATTTGCAACAATGTCTTGTTGTTGGCTCTTCACTGGTGACTATATTGCTTGCTTCTTGTATATGTTGAGGGCATCAATCTGAGCCATACATATTTTCGACGTGCTTCATGGAACGCATTAACTTTGGTATAGCTTAAACAAGCGACGACCAAAATTTGTTGTTGGAAATGCCACGAAGTTGTTGTTTTGCGATATAGATTTATATAGATCTGATATAGATCCTCCATCTGCAAAATCAACTAAACCAAACTCGGAGTTTTCTAGAATAAAATAAACCCAAGTCAATCGTACCTTGCAGATAATAGAGATACGTTTTAACTCATCTCAATGTCTCGTCTTAGGAGATGAGTTAATCCTGCAAGTAGATAAGAAGCAAATGCTAGGTACAATATACAAAATATATAAATGCTGACAAGCATTTATATATAGTGCTTCATGATCAAATATATAGAGTCGACTTCCTTTAGAAGTGACTAATATAACATCTCTTTCTTTGGATGTTTAGTTGGAATATTTGGAGACACTTTTGTCTTTCCAAGATCTTTTATTCCAAATAACTCTTCAAGAGTTTTGATGATGTTCAAAGAAATCATGCTTATAAGTTCCCGGGAATATAACTATGATATCATATATTTTAGGATTAGTCCTTCATACATCCCATGAGGCGCAATTCAAGTTATTTATTCATCAACTCAATATCGAGTGATGCTTGGACCATGTGTCCAGGAATTATTCGTTTCTTATACGAGATTAATATAGACTTGGCTGCCTCTTTGTTTATTGGCCAATATATATCTCTTTACGCTCACAGAGCGGAGATTTATGATCCTCATTAATTACATTTGCGCGCTAGATCATTTTTATTGTCGACATTATGTTTTATTTGGTTCCATATTTGCCGTAGTGACATGGTTAACCGAGATCTCTTAATCATTATAAATGATTTTATTCAGGTACCTGATTTCGTTATTAACCATGGCAATCGGTCTCTTTACTCTTCTTGAAGAGTCTTTTTGCTCATCTTGAGGAGTCTCTATACTCCTCTTTAGAAGTCTATATGCTCTTCTTTTAAGAGTTAAATCCTCTTTTTAATAATAATATGCTCCTTTTTTATTTTCGAGGATTTTCTTTATATTTGGAACCAAAGTTGTCTATCACGTTTTTATCGTGTTATAGACAATAATATGTCATCCGCCAGAGACATAATTTTGTAGAGCATTTTTAGGTAGGACAAGAGATTTCCTATGAACTTTAAGTTCATATGTATTTATACGAGGATCAATAATTTCATGAAATTTCATCCATCAGCTTTTTGCATTTCATTTGCAATTTATTATGAATAGTGATCTATTTGAACTTTGAACTCTTAAGTTCATATTTATTATAGTCATTTGTTCAAAGATCTGAACTATTCAATGATTCTCCCATAATGATGGGGAACTTTATCATCAACATGATGATTTGCAAATCTTGCAATAGGCACATCTCTCATAAGATGGCTCAGTATTTGTAGAGCATAGATTCATCTCCTGCATCTATATATTTCATCCTTTTTGGATGATATTTTTATGCGATGCAGAGGAGCATTTATAACATATACCTCACACCCATAAAATTCAAAATTAAAAACATTTGATCTCCAATCATGTATATATAACATTGGAGAAATATTTCTTATAAATCGTTGGCCTTATATATAATCATTACTATATGCAAAACTGCATGTTGCATGTAAAAACATGAAGATTAAATCACCATGAATCGTTTTTGCAATCTCTTGGATTTGCGTTATGAACGAAGCTCATTTTGAGAGTGAACATCATTTTTTGATGTTCCATTTTATCAAAAAGCGATAAATTTTAGGATATGACTTCACCAGAGTTATCTCGCTCTGGGTGTCAAACTCACCAAAATTTATCGACTTATTGTCGATGTGGGATTCCTCTAATTCTCCCCCTCGAGATGATAACTCTTCGAGTTCATTCATCTCGAATTGAATCCCACTTTAGGATCAACAACATATCCAATCTGGATCATGTATTTATTCTTAGATCCTTATAAAAATGTGGGACTTATAATACCCCTTCTCAAGATGATGGCTTTTTAAGCCTATTTATCTTGGACCGAATCTTATTTTTAGATCGGTTATATTCGGGGATTAATTTGGAGATTATTGAGGAAATCAACCAGCATATACAATGAGCTTATTAAATAAATAAAAATGGTGATTTGGCCAAAAACCATATAATTCTGGAGGCATAGCCTACTACAGAGTTAAGGAGAATGTATATAACCTTCAGCTCCGTATATAATATAAAATTTAAATGAATTTAAATAAATTTAACATAAATTAAATGTTACCTCTGAAATGTGGACGGAAGCATGCAATGCTTGAATAGCATTCTCTTTGTTTATATAAAATTTTAGTGATATTTAATCACTCTTTTTGAGTTCCAATTTAGGTCATCAACATCTACAGCAATGATCACAAATCTCGATAGAGATTTCTTAATAAAGACGCAAAGGGCATATATCGTTATTAACGAGATATACCCTTTCTTTAATAAATAATCGCT
>NW_003302464.1:0-1339 GCF_000004255.2 Arabidopsis lyrata subsp. lyrata | reverse complement strand
TATTCTCATAAGAGATATATATTTGATTTTAAAGACATATTTTAAAGTCTGTAAATCTCATATGACACATATATTTATTATTTACGAATTAAATAAATAAAAATAATTAAACACATAAATTCATAAAATTAATTATATAGAGACGAAATCCTTGTCATACAAGAATTCAGGAGGCATCGCCTTCCATTAAGAATTCAATAGACATAGCTTTCGTCTGATCGTAGAGAAGGAAGCAGAGCCTACCATATATATCGATCAATCCGGAAAAAATATAAATTTTCATTTGATCGTTAGGAAGGTAAAACCTACCATATAACGATCGATCCGGAAAAAGCATAGCTATTTATTTGATCGTAAAGGAGGCATAGCCTACCATATATAACGATCTATTCGGAAAAGACATAGCTTTTTAATTGATCGTGAAGGAGGAAGAGCCTACCACTTATAACGATCAAACCGAAAAAAGGCAGTTTCACGATGTCTAAAATATTTACGTTCTATAAACATAAATGAATGTAAACAACATTAAATTTTACTTACCTCGTAAACGCTCAAGCGGTAAAGACATCGTGCTGATAACGTGTTATAAAATATAACGCAAATATATATATTATTATTATATGATATGTGTATGAGGAATAATTAAAAGAGATGGAAAACGTAGAGAGGAAGAGCAAGTGGAACAATGACTCAACTTCTCTCTCATTCTTATTACCAATTCTTCGTACAAAGCAACATATATATAGGGGAATAAAAACTTGGTGATCAAGCTACTTCCATGCTAAGTAAACAATAGATAAGAGAGGAAGTGGATAATGATCCGTAATGGATAATTACCATTTTATAACAATCGAGCCTTTGTGAGCATATTTCCGAGTAGTGGCGTATTCATTAACTATTTTAACTAGGTGGCAATAGACAAAGGTTTTTATTGTCATCATTTAAAAACCATACAATAAAATACTCTATAACATAACAAGTTAGAATTTAACCCTACAAAAGTGACAAGTCAGAATTTAATCCTACATAAGTGACAAGTCAGAATTATTAAAATACATAAAGAAAACAATTACGGCACCAAAATTTCAGATATATTTATAAAAAAAACTAAAATCAATTATAAAAAAAAAAACAGTGTGTATATATTTAAGGGAAAAATGTCGTTTAATAGCCAAACTTTCAAAAAATGGCCGTTTAATACGTGAACTTCTTATATGGCCAAATTCCACATGAACTTAAAGTTGACCGGCCATTTTGCACATACATAACCGTTGACCAGGCCAAAAATAACGCGACGTTATCTGTCGTTAACAGATCCAATAACAGCCGTTAGCACACG
>NW_003302465.1:16826-18722 GCF_000004255.2 Arabidopsis lyrata subsp. lyrata | reverse complement strand
GATGACTTTTTGTACAGAGTTTCAGATTCACTCCCTCTTCAATATCTTCGTCAAAAGGTTACATATATATATTTATAGAAGAGATTAAACCTAATCATGTACGAAGTGAAAGACTAATCTACCCTTACACATATATGCATATCGCTACCAAGATAGATAAAAAAAAGAACCTAAAAATCGAAGAAAACGAATCAATCTTTATGTAATTCTCGTTCATTGTGATTTATGAAATTTGAAGATCTATGTTTCCCTATCGTTTTGCTCGCCTTATTTTTTGGATTTCGAGAAGATGCAGAGAGATTTTGCTTCTCGCGTGGTCAAAACAAATGTGTCTAAAATTTATTTTAAATTAACACCTTTGTTATCATTACAGAAGCAGCTGCAAAGAGTGTTTCATAAAATAAGCTTTAGATGTGAACAGGCCCCATGTGATCAGATTCAAGACATATATAAACAAAGCTGAACTCCAGACATTTTACGGAAGCAGGAAATAATATAATGATCTGATTATTAAGATTTGGAAACTGCATGGTTCACTTGGTAGGAGAGTGGGAGATGTTTACAAGCAGTGTGGAAGTCGAAACTAACACAATCAAGATTTGTCTAGGGTTTTATTTTAGGGATACGATAATCGTGAATTCTCAAAGAACAACAGAAACGATTGATACCAAAGATGGCGTTCTTGATATTATTAATGAAAAGACGATTTTGATCGTACAAGAGTTTGATCGTAAAAGAAAAAGTGTTTGTGCTGTGAGAGCTTTGCGTAGTGTAATTTCTAGAGCGATATTGCTTGCCCCCATCGTTCTAGCCTTGAATCTCTTTATATAGGGAAGACAAACCGCCTCTCCAGCGATATTCTCGGAAGATTTCCATTTATCTTGAAGTCGGCTAGAATATCGCGGATTAGGATAATTTCCTTATTCTTCGGAGTTTTCGGAAGATTTCCTGATTTGAGTTGATCCTTCGCGATTCTTCCTTATCATTTCCGAGATTATCGGAAATGATCCTTCTTTTTCGGAAATGACAATGTGCTTAGAAATGATACCTTTAAAGAAGAATATTTACTAAGTCTTTGCTTCGGGCGATGATGAAGACTTCGCCTCAGGGAACTTGTAAGACCGGCTCGGGTACACATGAAGGACTGGCTCGGGCATTCTAGGGTGGCTTCTTCGGGTGTCCCCGAGGCGATGGGCTCGGAAACTCCCGAGGCGACCAGGCTCGGGTACCCCCGAGGCAATTGGGCTCGGGTGCTTCTGATGTCTGCTTCAGGATATCCCCGAGGCGATGGGCTCGGGTACCCCCGAGGCAATTGGGCTCGGGTGCCCCCGAGGCGGTAGAGCTCGGGTGCCTTCGTAGTCTTGTTAATGTATCCCCGAGGCGATGGGCTCGGGTATACTAAATCTTTTAGACAGATATCCCGAGGTGAATGATGCGATGCCCCGAGATGATCTCTGAAAGACTCCCAAAGTGTTCTAAGTCTGGCTCGGCACCAAAGGGTAAAACCGACCCCAACAGTTAGCCCCCCAGCTCGTTAGTTTGGAGAACCAAGCGTGATGAGCTTCATGACATTTAGGCCGAGCCGTTTACTTTGGACAGTTCGGTCCTTTCAAAGTTTTTGGCGATTCGGATTCCTCTGTCGTTTCATCTTCTCTTGGCGTGTGACGGTTGGGATTCCTTCTCGAGAAGTGGAAAGGTCCTTTCGCTGATTCCCGAGACTCGTGCGGATGCGAAGTATCTTACTTACTTCGTTTGTGCCCGACGCGCCTCAGACGCGGATTCGATGTGTTTCATTTGGCTCGTTCGTACCCGACGCGCTCCAAATCTCTATAAATGTCAAGCCTTCGATTCATTTCTTCATTTCGCAATTGCAAAGGACAATTTTCAAGGTTCGTT
>NW_003302465.1:0-16726 GCF_000004255.2 Arabidopsis lyrata subsp. lyrata | reverse complement strand
AAAGAAAAAAAGAAAAAAAAAGGAAAAAGAGAAAAAAGAAAAAAAGGGGTTTTTCGTTTTCTTGAACTACCTGGACGGCATCACGGCAGTGGTGAAGCTGGAGTTCGTGTGGCGGAACGCCCCGAGCGCCTCTACTTCTGTTAGGCCGAGGAAGTCACTACGATTCTGACGAGGCGGCTAGGTTGCTTCAAGCTAAAGTCCGAGCAGCCAATGGTCAGCAGAAGAGAAAACGAGCCAAGAAGGCTAGGAAACCTGATCCCCCGGGTTCTACTTTATGCACGGAGGATTCCCTTCGGGATCTCAAGGCTCGATTTGGTTTCAGTGAGGGGGTTGAACTGAGACTTCCAACTCCAAATGAGCGAGCTGATGATCCACCCGAGGGGTTTTTTACCCTCTACGAGGGGTTCTTCTATCATTGCTTCCTTTGGCTTCCAATCCCGAGGCCAATTTTGGCGTTTCTGTGGTCGTACAAGATTGCTTTATCTCAGATAACGACCCGAGGCTTGCGGCATCTAGTGGGGATTTTAGTCCGAAGTATTGAGACGGTCAACCTGGTTGACCTAAGCCACTTAAGGAATCTCCTAGAGATCCGGCGAATACCGGGCCCTGTTGAGAGATTTTACATATCTCCGAGGCCAAATAGGAGGGTTATCAGCGGTTTCCCGAGCAAGGATGAAAAATATACCGACCATTTCTTCTTTGTAGCCTTGAATGAGTATAGTGTCCACGAGGACTACTTAGGGAAAGTTGTTGGAAAGTGGAGACAAATCGGTACTACGCCCGAAGCTGTATTTGCTGTCTTGTTCTTTATATTCTCTTTACTAACCGTTTCTCTTGTTCATGCAGATCGGAACCCGTCGTTTCTCGAAGACATTCCCGAAGGCTTTCTAGACCTCCACGACGAACTAATAGCTCAGAAGTGTGATTGGACGAAGCACTTTTCCCAGGAAAGGATTGAGAGAGCCTTGCGGTTGTTGCACGGAGCTCCCTGCCAGTCTTCTTCAGAATCATCCGACCATCGTTTAGATCACCTCATCGAAATGCAAGGAGCCGCGCAATCTCTGAGAGCCAGGAAGGCCGCTGAAAAGAAGGAGGCTAAGGAAAAAGCCGTTTTGGAGGCGAACTTCAGACCTCCTACTCCTCCCGAGGCCAACCTTGAGGTCGTCATGGATGCCGAGGCAACTGATGTGCCTCGGGACATGGTTCCGATTGTTCCCGAGGTGGTCGGACACATCTCCCCTACGACCGACGTCCCCGAGGCGGTAGGGACTCTGGTCGTTGCTGCTCCGGTCGCCGAGGCGAAATCCAAAACTAGGGGAAAAAGACCCCGAGGCGATGGCTCGAGAGTCTCAAGGAAGGAGAAAAGGAGTCGTAGCGAAACTCCAGTGTACAAGGATAAGATTGCTTCGGCGAACTTTGTCGCTTCTTGCTCCGGGCCGCCACTGTCTGCTCCTGATGCCTTGTTGGAGGCTCAAAACTACCGTGAAACCGCTGCCGGGTTCTTGAAGGTATTACCGATCTGTTCTTGACCTGTTTTACTATCGTTTCCATGTAATACTTGCTAATAATTCTCGTTCTATTTCAGGCCTTCCATTCGATGAATTTCATGGTTCGGGCCTATGATTCTGGAGCTCGGAAGTCCGAGCTGGCCCGTGAGAGATCGGAGGCGTCAAGAGCTAGGATCGAAGCTGAATTGTCCGAGGCGATCGCGGCTAAACAGGAGGCTGAGGCGTTGGCCAAGGCCGAGAAGGTGGAGCGATTGAAAGCATCTGAGGATAGCTTGCGGACTCAGAGAGAGCTTGAGGCCGAGGTCGAACGACTCCGTCGGTTATTCAACGAGGAGAAGGCTCTCCGGGAGAAGGAGATTGTCAGAGAAAGGAAGGCAGTAAAAAGGGAGTTCGCCGAGAAGGTCAGGGCTATCGAGGCGAAGATGGACCAGTTCGGGGAGGTGTCCACGCGCTATATGTACTTGGTGCAAGCGCGGGCCAATGCCGAGCTGATAGCCGAGCTGGAGGAAGGAAAGAGGGTTGAAGACGAGAAAGCCGAGGTCCTTCTGTGGACTGCTGAATATGGGAGCGCCGAGGACGAGTACGTCCGTCTTGGGACCGAGCTGCGAGAGGACTTGAAGCTTCCTCCGGTTTCCCCGGATTCTGTCGATGACAGCTTCGGAAACCGTTCGATCGAAGGTGCCGCAGTGGCGCTGGGTGTTGCCGACCAGTCCGGTTCGAACCGAGGTACCGAGGTAGCTCAAGTTTCGCCGGTTAACCAAGATTCGATCTGATCCCGAGATGTCTTTTTTGTTCTCTCTTTTTTTTTTTGTAAGACTTGCCTGGATGGCTTTATCCCTTGAATATTATGTCCAAGTATTTTTTCTTAAACATTTTTCCGAACTGGATTCAAAACTAATGTCAAGTATTTGGTTTTATCCTTCGAGCCGAGAGCAAAAAGAATCATGCACCGGTGTTAAGTTAACCGGGTTTAAGAATTGCTCGTTGAGAAGTTAAATCCGAACGCCTTATCTTTCGAGCCGAAAATGAAATGAATCGTGTACCATCGTTAGGATAACTGGGTTTTGGTTAAGTAGGACTAATCTTTATCGGTTGCGACCCGAGCCGATATAGTCGAAGCCAGTGCTTAGAAGCGGACTGGGGTACCAGTGTCGAAGTCAACTGGGTTTTTTGAAGACAATTTCTTTATGGCAGGATATCTCCGACCGAATCGTCTCGACTGTTTATATAGCGCGCTGTAACCGAGGCGGTGCAAAGAGCTTTTTCTATCCGAGGACGTGGCCATCGTCCGAGCGAACTTTTAGCTTTATAGGTCGATAAGATGACCGATCAAATCTTCGAGGTGGGTAAGATTAATAACCCGAAGGGTAAAGACTTAGGGAATTTGAAAAATTTAGTGGGAGTATATAAGTATACGGACCCACTCCCCCCTTTTTAATTAGGGGGGGTAGCTGAACTCGTCCGAGGACGAGCTGCCTACGTACCCTTTGCAGGGATCAAGCCACCCCGTAGTTCGAGTACATGCGTACCTTAGGTTTTTAGCGGTAGTATTTCCTTAGATGCATTGCGTTCCAGGATCTAGGTACCGCTTTGCCGTTCATGTTGATGAGTTCGTAGACGCCGGGACGGATTACCTTTGCGATCGTGTAAGGTCCTTCCCAATTCGCGCCGAGTTTGCCTGCGTTCTGCTCGGCGGTATTCTGGAAAACTTTGCGTAGTACGAGATCTCCTTCGTGGAAACGGCGATGTTTAACGTGAGAGTTGTAATACCGAGCCGTTGAATTCTGATAGTTCTGCATTCGGATCAAAGCCGCATCTCTTCTTTTGTCAATTAAGTCCAGCTCGTCTAGCATCATCTGGGTGTTGGAATTTTCCTGCTCGGGGAGAAAACGTCTTCTCAGCCCCGGGATCTCGGCTTCGGTGGGAATCACACACTCCGTGCCGTAGACAAGGGCGAAGGGTGTTTCTCCCGTGGCCCGCCGCGGCGTGGTTCTGTGTGACCAGAGTACTCCTTCTAATTCGTCGGCCCAGCGGCCTTTCTTTGCGTCGAGGCGCTTTTTTATCCCGTCGAGAATCGTCTTGTTTGTCGCTTCGGCCTGTCCGTTCCCCTGGGGATATCGAGGCGTAGATTTGCTGAGGCGAATTCCCCATTTCTCGCAGAATCCTTCGAACCGCGCCGAAATAAACTGCGATCCGTTGTCTGTAACGATCTCATAAGGTATCCCGTGGCGGCATATGATGTTCTTCCAGACGAAGTTTTCGACCTGCGCGTCTTTGATGCTGGCGTAGGAGTCTGCCTCGATCCATTTGGAGAAGTAGTCTGTTAGTACGAGGACGAGTTTCTTCTGTTTGGAGTTGTGTAGAGGTCCGATGATGTCCATGGACCATCGCATGAACGGATAAGGCGAAGTGATGGAAGAGAGGAGCTCGGCGGGTTGATGAATGGTTGGTGCGTGCCTCTGGCATTTATCACACCGTTGAGAAAATTTCTCGCAGTCTTTGACCATCGTCGGCCAGAAGTATCCGTGGCGTTTGATCTTTATAGCCAGAGTTCTCCCGCCAGAATGGTTTCCACAAGATCCGCCGTGAACTTCTTCCATGACTCTCCGAGCTTCGTTTCCTTCGACAGAGATAAGGAGAGGACCAGAAAATCGCCATTTAAAGAGCTCTCCGTCGATCAGAGTATACCGAGCCGCTTTGGCCTTAAGCTTCCGAGCTGCCCACTTTTCAGTAGGAACTTCTCCATCGGCAATGTAGCTTCGGATGGCTCCGATCCATTTGGCGTCGCTTCCGTATTCGGGCTCGGTTGCGTCCGTAGTTTGCTGGTCTAGTTGTTCGATGTCCATTTCTTCTAGTTCTTCTGTCTCCCGAGCTGTTAGAACTTGATCCTTGCTATTATCTTCAATGCTCGGCTTTTCGATGAACTCAACCGGTATGATCCTCCTCAGATTTGGGTCGGAGGTTGAAGCTAGAGCCGCTAAGGCATCGGCCGATGTGTTCTCACCTCGTGGGATTCTGGTCAGCTCAAACTCTCCGAATTGTTTCACCAAGTCCTGCGTGAGAGCAAGATACGCTTCCATTCGTTCGTCGCGAGCCGCGTATTCTCCATTGAATTGATTAGCCACGAGTTGGGAGTCGCAAAAGGCTCGCAGCTTATTGATCTTAAGTCCCCGCGCCAGCTTAAGTCCTGCTATTAGCGCTTCATACTCAGCCACGTTGTTAGTCGCGTCGAAATTTAGGCGAAAGGATTGTTCAAGGATTTCACCCTCTGGTGATGCGAGGCGGATTCCGACGCCAGAACCTTGTTTTGAGGATGAGCCGTCGACGTGGAGGATCCAAACAGCGTTGGGTGACTCTTCTCGGACGTTCTCTGTTGGCAGCTCGATGATGAAATCGGCCAGGACTTGAGATTTCGCGCATGTTTTGTTTCTGTATTCGATGTCATACTCGCTGAGTTCTACTGCCCACTTGGCTAAGCGTCCCGATTGGCTTGGACTGTGCAAGATTGTTCGGAGCGATACGGGCGCCATGACGACAATCGAGTGAGACTGGAAATATGGCCGTAGCTTCCGCGCTGACATTACTACGGCAAGGGCAAGCTTTTCAGTTTGCGGATAGCGTGTTTCCGCGTCGGTGAAAGTTTGCGAGACGTAAAAAATCGGCTTCTGCTCCCCTCTGTCTTCCCTGACTATGACTCCGCTTATAGCCGTGTCAGAGACTGCGATGTATAGGAATAACGGCTCGCCCGGGACTGGTTTCG
Source organism: Arabidopsis lyrata subsp. lyrata (assembly GCF_000004255.2). Lineage (NCBI taxonomy): Eukaryota > Viridiplantae > Streptophyta > Magnoliopsida > Brassicales > Brassicaceae > Arabidopsis > Arabidopsis lyrata. The sequence continues at coordinate 11,458 of NW_003302465.1, read as the reverse complement.
CTAACACCGGTGGATTAGCCAAATATTTCTTCAGTTCCTGGAAAGCTTCTTCGCAGCGATCGGTCCATTCGAATTTCTTGTTCCCGCGCAGAGTATCGTAGAAAGCTAGGCATTTGTCAGTGGATCGCGAGATGAATCGGTTCAAGGCTGCGACTCTCCCGGTGAGACGTTGGACTTCGCGCTTGTTCTGCGGTGAGGGCATGTTTAGTAGAGCATCGATCTGCTTCGGGTTTGCCTCGATGCCTCGGTGAGTTACGAGATATCCCAAAAATTCTCCAGACTTTACCGCGAAACGACATTTTGCCGGGTTAAGCTTCATGTTGTGCTTGTTGAGCTGACGGAAACAGTCGCGTAGATGGGTTATGTGATCGCTTTCTTCAAGGGATTTGACTAACATGTCGTCGATATAAACTTCCATCGTCTTCCCGAGCTGTTCGGAGAACATCCTGTTGACGAGTCGCTGATACGTCGCGCCGGCGTTCTTGAGTCCGAAGGGCATGACTTTGTAACAGTAGATACCTCGGTCTGTGATGAATGCTGTCTTCTCGCGATCGTCGGGGTGCATGAGAATCTGATTGTATCCTGCGAAAGCGTCCATGAATGATAGCAACTTATTTCCCGCGGTTGCTTCCACTAAACGATCGATATGTGGAAGCGGAAAACTGTCTTTAGGGCAAGCTTTGTTCAGGTCGGTGAAATCGACGCAGACTCTCCACTTGCCGTTCTTCTTTTTAACCACGACAGGATTTGCTAATCAATCCGGATACCTTGCTTCAGAGATCGAGCCGATCTTCAGGAGTTTTTCAACTTCGGCGTTCACGGCATCGGCGCGATCCCGGCCCAATTTTCTTCGCTTCTGCTTGATGGGCTTGAAAGATGGATCAACATTCAGCTCGTGACAGATTATGTCGATGCTCACTCCAGGTAGATCTTCAGCTGACCAGGCGAAGGTGTTGATGTTCTCTTTGAGGAATGAGATGAGCTCGGTCTTGATTTCCTCGCTCAAGTCGCTGCCAATTTCTACGCATCGTTCGGGCCGTTCATCGTCGAGGCTAATGGAGATTACAGGATCCGAGATAGGCTTCTTCTCCTCGCGCGCCTCCTCGATCTGTAATTGCTATAACTGTTTAGATATAGCCTTCTCTTCACTCCGGCCAAGTTTTGATTTCTTGTGATTGGTTTCGGCCTTCGCTTCGGTGACGGGGTTTCGGAGTTTGTGTGCTGCCATGAAACACATCCGAGAATTTTTCTGACTGCCCCATATTGTTTTCACGCCATTAGGGGTCGGGAATTTGACACACAGATGATATGTTGATGCGACAGCTCGCATTAGATTTAACCACGGAGTCCCCATTATGACGTTGTAGATGGTAGGTCGGTCGGTGACTGAGAAGTTGACTATCTTTGTTACCCCGCCGGCTCGGACTGGTAGTTGGATGGTTCCAAGCGTCATCAAAGTTTCTCCTGAAAATCCGAGGACAGGCCTCGGGGTCGGAACCACCTGTGACATGTCGATGTTCATTCGTTGGAGCGTTTCGCGAAAGATCACGTCAATGGTGCTGCCGGTGTCAATCAACACTCGATAAATATCGTGGTCTCCTATCGCTAATGTGACGACGATTGGATCGTTATGAGGCATGTCGAGCCCGTTTGTCTCGCTTTCTTCGAATGTGATCACGTCGTTAGGTCGATCGAAGCGTCTTGTCCAGTTGCTAGGCGTCTCGGCTCGGCGTTGATAAGCTTTAATTGCCGCTACGGTGTCAGGACAGTAAGGTGATCCACCCATTATGGTAAGAACCTTCTGCCGCGTACCATCTCGGTCTTCGTCTTCCGACCCCCGGGTTCTTTTCTGAGACTCCTGGTTCCTTGGTTCGGGGTCTCTCCCTGGATTGGTCTGCTCGGGCTCCGGTTCTGGCTTGAGGTCCTTGAGAGTAACGTTTGTCCCGAGCTCTCCAGCTAGGAATTTGGTTGCTAACTTGGCTCCGAGGCTTCGGCATCTCGAGGTATGATGGCCGAAAATTTTGTGGTGTTCGCAATATTCCTGATCATTGTTCGGTGGCTGATCCCTTGTCCAGGTGAAGGACTCTCTTCCTCGCCCACGGCCCCGGCCTCTGCCGCGGCCACGGCCTCGGGGTGTGTCGATTTGGTAGCTATGGTATCCTGAGAAATTACGCCCTTCGTGATGCGTATACGTACTGCTTTCACGCGTCTTCTTCTGGACTGGAGTTGCCGCTTGGGCTTTCTCAGTTTTCTCGGCTCGGGACGCCTGTTTCGTCGGCTCGTGCCTCTTTGCTAGTAGCGCTATTTCTTCTTCGTGGGCGACGAAATCCGAGGCTCGATGCAGCGCGTCATGAATTGTTGTCGGTTTAGACAGGTTCAACTCTTTCCTGAATTCTGACTTGTACCAGAGAGCTTTCTTCAAAGCCGAGAGAGCTGCTACGTCGGTAATTCCTTCGACCTTGGCTAGCGTCGATTTGAAGGTCTTGAGGAAATCTCTTAAAGGCTCGGTGGGTTGTTGAGATAAAGACCACAGATCCGCGTCGGAAGTTCCGGGGTCGATGAGCACGGAGTATTGTTTAAGGAACAATGTCGACAGCTCGTCGAAACTATCGATCGAGTTTTGTTCCAATCTTGAAAACCACTCTAATGCGGGTCCTTTGAGGTGTTCCACGAACAGTAAGCATAGACCTGTATCCTTTTCGCCGGGCTTGAACCTGGCTCGGGCCACAGATATCACGAACGATTTAATGTGGCATTTCGGGTCGGCTGATCCGTTGTAAGAATCGATTTTGAACTTCCCCAGATTGGACATCGTTGTTTCGGAAATTCTTTTGGTGAAAGGCGTATTCCGGGATTCTTCCAAAATTCGGTCGATGTTCGGTGCGGAGGACGAGACGCTATGTATCTGGGTTTTGACGAGCTTCATATCGGCTTCCGCCTTGGCTAGGGAGGCTCGGATCTTGCTTAGCTCGTCCTCTCTTTCGGATTCTTCGGCCCACCTTATGTTTTCCTCAGTTTCTTCATCGTCAGTGAGATCTGTTCGCTCGGCTGAGTTAGCTCCGGCTCGCGTACGTTCATCTTGCAGATCATCTGGCTCGTCCGTCAAGTCCACTGCGTCCGGCTCGGTGGGATCATCCTGGTTCTCGCGCCTGACAGGGTCGGCTCGGGTTGCGACTCTGGTGTTGCCGGTTGGTGTCGCGAACGTGAGTCTCGTTGGGTTGATGCCAGGCAAGTCCCTCCGAGCTCGTGGTGGCCGAGTTTGGAAACGTGTGGTTTTTTGTTGCCCGCGTGTTGCGATTTCGTCGATTCGCTGCGCCAAGGTTTGGTTGGCTTTCTCTTGATCGTCAGTTTTCTTCTGGAATTTAACCATCAGATCTTTCAGTTCGGCTAGAGTCGCTAGGATCGTCGGATCGGCGGGTTGAGGATTCTGAGGGTTCGGAGGGTTCGGGATTCCTCCTCCAGCTGGTGGCGACTGACGACCGTCTTCGTTCATCATGCTTTTCAGTAATCGAGTTCTGCGTCTTAGGGTAAGAGAATTCTAAAGTATCCCCACAGACGGCGCCAAACTGTGGAAGTCGAAACTAACACAATCAAGATTTGTCTAGGGTTTTATTTTAGGGATACGATAATCGTGAATTCTCAAAGAACAACAGAAACGATTGATACCAAAGATGGCGTTCTTGATATTATTAATGAAAAGACGATTTTGATCGTACAAGAGTTTGATCGTAAAAGAAAAAGTGTTTGTGCTGTGAGAGCTTTGCGTAGTGTAATTTCTAGAGCGATATTGCTTGCCCCCATCGTTCTAGCCTTGAATCTCTTTATATAGGGAAGACAAACCGCCTCTCCAGCGATATTCTCGGAAGATTTCCATTTATCTTGAAGTCGGCTAGAATATCGCGGATTAGGATAATTTCCTTATTCTTCGGAGTTTTCGGAAGATTTCCTGATTTGAGTTGATCCTTCGCGATTCTTCCTTATCATTTCCGAGATTATCGGAAATGATCCTTCTTTTTCGGAAATGACAATGTGCTTAGAAATGATACCTTTAAAGAAGAATATTTACTAAGTCTTTGCTTCGGGCGATGATGAAGACTTCGCCTCAGGGAACTTGTAAGACCGGCTCGGGTACACATGAAGGACTGGCTCGGGCATTCTAGGGTGGCTTCTTCGGGTGTCCCCGAGGCGATGGGCTCGGAAACTCCCGAGGCGACCAGGCTCGGGTACCCCCGAGGCAATTGGGCTCGGGTGCTTCTGATGTCTGCTTTAGGATATCCCCGAGGCGATGGGCTCGGGTACCCCCGAGGCAATTGGGCTCGGGTGCCCCCGAGGCGGTAGAGCTCGGGTGCCTTCGTAGTCTTGTTAATGTATCCCCGAGGCGATGGGCTCGGGTATACTAAATCTTTTAGACAGATATCCCGAGGTGAATGATGCGATGCCCCGAGATGATCTCTGAAAGACTCCCAAAGTGTTCTAAGTCTGGCTCGGCACCAAAGGGTGAAACCGACCCCAACAAGCAGATCCTTAGTGAATTGAAGGAATGGTGAACGAGTGATCTCGGAGTCTTGGACCACTGAGAAATCGTAATATGAAACAAGATGATGAAGGAAGATTGCCATTTGAAGCCGCGCAAACTCTGCACCTACACAAAGTCTAACTCCACTTCCAAACGCCATGAACGTTTTAGACCCCCGAGTCATTTCTTTCCCCTGCCAACCAACCAACCAAATCCCATCTATAGGTTTACAAAAGATGATGGAGAAAGAGAAAAAAAGAAAGCAGCTAAAATCAGAGTAAGTGTATAATTAAGACACCTCCCATCTCCATGGATTAAACTCAAATGGGTTCTCATAGTTTGTAGGATCATAATGAACCGCTGAAGGTGCAACTGCCACAATCCAACCAGCCGGAATTGTATATCCTGCCCAGAATTAAAGCTTCTTCTAGTGATTCAGATAATATTTTTTTTTACATATATAACTTTCCAAGTAGTACTTGCCTTTGATCTCAACATCGTGCAGTGCCTTTCGAAACAATAAAGGGGTCGTGTTTGACAGGCGAAGCGACTCATTGATAACCTACAGGTTAAAGTCATATCTTCCACTCGTAAATATCTCATTATCCAGGGTAAATCAGAAAGATACACACAAATATGTATACATGTAGATGGGGTATTTACCATGTTTGTGAAAGTCATGTTGTGTGTGTATTCTTCCCAGCTAACTCCAGCTTTCTTATCTTTTCTGTTGTCTACAATTGCCTTATGCTCACGCTGTGCCACATTATATATATATATATATGACTCTATCAAATCCATCCACACTCTTGTTCTTAAAGACGATAGCCATATATACTTGTTAGTTGTTTCTTATATATTACCTTGAGCTCTGCAAGCACTTTCGGGTCTTTGGATATGAATTTCACGGCCAAAGCAGTACAACTGGAGGTACCTTCTCTCGCGACGAATGCCAGAAGGAAGATGAGGTTTGTAGCGGATCCTTGGTCGAAAATGCTACTTTCTTTGTCCAGTTCTTCTAGCAACGTGTTGAGTAAGTCTTCTTGCTTCTCTCGTGACTCTCTTCTCATACTGAGAACGTCTTTCATCACCTGAATCGCTTCTCCGCGTGACTGAATACACCAAGCAATTAGTAGAGAAAACATGTACTATTTATAATTACTAATATAGAAATTACCAAAAAAACTAAAAAGGAAATGTTTTAAGTCACCTTGAGGACTTTGATGAGAGCTTTCCAAGAAGAGAGACTAAAGAAGGACTGAAACCAATCAAGATTGAAGGCGTTGAGATTATCTATAAGCTTTGATTGCGTCTCTGGTTTAAGGTTACTTATCAGCTTTGGTGTCATGTACGCCACAATCAACTGGAATTAAGGAAGAGTTTAATTATTGGTCGAAAAACCGGAAACGCAAAGTATGAAGACCTTTTCACATTTTGGCTTTCCACTAAGTTTTAAATTGTAAACTCAATGTCAAAAAACCTCTAAAAGGATGCACTTGATGTAACACCGGTTTTTTGGTGAATAAATTTTACATTCATTCAAAAAAAAAAAAAAAAAAAAAAAAAAAAAATTATTGGTACGAGCTGAAATTGGTAAAGAGAACAAATGGAGATGTGTACACTTACGTTTTCAACTTCTTTACGAACATTGAAGCTCCCCTGGCTAGCCTTCAATCTAAAATGGTCGCGGGTAGCTTTGTCCATGTTTCCTATCATTGTTTGCTTCAAACCCTCGGAGCCAATAATTTGCATAGTGACTTTGTGGAGGTACTTGTGGATGAACACTTCCTTCAAGAACAAATTATCTTTTCCAAATACTTTCACAAGTATGTCCGGATAGCCTAGCCCAAAAGACGTGTTCTCTTGCCGGAAAATCTGGTTGATTACATCTGGATCCGCCGAAACCACGGTTTTGGAACCGAAAATGTTTGTCCGAAACAACAGTCCATACCTGGAAGGGATTCATACAAACACAAAGCTTACCATATACATACCATATAACAGCTCTTCTACATATAATTGAAATCTAACCTTATCATCCTCTTCTTTACAAAGGTTGGGATATCGTTGAATCCACAAGGCTTTAAGAAATCAATAGTCTCTCCAATGATTGGAAACCCATAGCTCCCGGTGGTAACTTGCCATTACACTTAGGGTTTGACCATCGGTAAAGCCAGTGGCTGATCCTCACAACCACTAAGGCTAATATCAACATTGCAACGTTCCATATGGAGCTCATCGTGCTGCCTCTCAAGTGTTGACCACAGCGACAACTCTTATCAAGGTTAATTGAAGACATTAATATCTGTGGATGTTGTAGTGTCGTAGAGATGAAGTACTAATTAAATTTCCAGTCACGTTTTAGTTGTTGCAGTAGATATAGCAAGTTCTAGAATAATAAGCAACTCGAGGAATACATTAATAAATAGATTTTTCTCTTGCACCATGCCTGAAGCTATATCTCACTATATATTTTTTCTGTTCTTTAGTATACTTGTCCGGGTCAGATTTGTGAGATTTTCCGGGTGTGGCCAGTCTAGGGAGTGTGAATATTAAAATGATGAAAAGTTGGAAACCATAAGAAAATTAAAGTAAAAAAATTAAACACTGATTCACCAATTCTCTTACTTTTTTCTAATCCATCACACACTGACACACATGCATAATTTTTAAAAGCTAAACTGATGAAAAGTTGGAAACCAACCACTTGTGTAAGAGATAGATAAAATGTACAAAAGAAAACAAGATTCAGTAATGCAAAAAAATTCACCATCCCCATTATTGCATTATATATCAAAGTACTATAAGTCCCTGTGTGGTTATAAATCACCATCCCCAAGCAACCGCATGTGACAAAAACAAAAAGCAGAACATAAGCTGTTTGACAGTCACGCACCCAATATCTTTAATCTCCCTGAACATTGATGAGACATTTTTATGTGAACTTTTTTTTTTTTTTTAGATTTTCACTCAAATATATATACTTCCTATGTCATAAATTATAGGATGTTTTATCTATACGCACACTAATTAAAGAATTTGTTTTAACAATTTTATTTATTAAATAAGGATATTACAAACAAGCAAAAAAGAAGAAGAAAAAGAATAACAATGTAAAGAATAACTCCTTTTTTTTTAGTGTGGGGGGGGGGGGGGGGGTTTACTAACTGGCTAAGCTTGAAATTGTTTTTTCTTTTCCATTTGTTGATGGACTTTTTTTGTTTTTTATGTTTTGTCTCAACGCAAAATTAAATACAGGGAATACTTAGTGCTATTGCCGGATGGTTTACATGCCCATGTCGTATATAATGAAACCTCCATCTCCAAACTAACGGATAACGATTTATACATAACGGATACTGACATAACTTAAGCACATGTCATTCATTTGTGTATAAGAGTGAAAAGTTGTATAAAATTGAAGTGAGTGCAACAAGTTTCTTCATATATATGCATCTTGCATTCAAAAACTAATTAATCACGGGTTAATTTTGGTATCACAATAATTGACCAGTCTATGGATCATTCTCCAGCACATACATATATAATTATAAAAAGTTAAAATAATGAAAAGTTGGAAACCATACAATTGTGTAAGAGATAGACAAAACATTCAAAGAAAACGTGATTGTTTCAGTAATACATCAACAGAAAAAAATACATATCATATATCAAAGTCAATAAGTCACTGTGTGGTCATATCGAGCCAAGCAATTGCATGTGACGAATTAAACAAGTCCAGGACAGAAGCGGTCTCAATGTCTTCAATTCTCTTGAATATCTTTCTTTTTTTTGGTGCAAAATATATCTTTTTTTTTTTTTTCGCTGAAAATGGATTATATTGATATTGGAATTGATACAGGACCTTTACAAAAGAACAACTTGTAACATTAGAAAGGTAAACACATATACCTTTTCACAAAAAATGATTCTGCAGATTGATCAAACTAGAGAAAATGACAATACTCCACTTCTTTCTTCCTCAAAGAGATGATGAAGCCAACGAGGACGCCCAGAAGCAAAAAATATCTTCTTATATTAATGATATATTTTTATGTGAACTTTTGATGGGAAATAATCCACGTTTAAAAAATCGATAGGCGCTAGTCGGGCGTTCGAGGTAGGCCTAGCGCCTAGCGGAATATCGGAGATTAATCGGGATTAGTTTTTAATCAATATTCTATATATTTTTAAAATATTTCTAATACAATTTAAATACTAAGATATTTTAAACTTTTATCAATAATTTTGCAAAATTACTTCAAAAATACTTGTGTTCTAAAAATCAAAATCAACGATATATATAGTTATCTAAAGCAAAATTCTCTTTAGAAACAGTAAAACAGACAAATTCTAAGCAAACCCACCACACAAGCGTTTTTCACATTCCTAATTGGCAAACAAAGTATAAAATCTAAAAAGAAGAACGAAGATGCACCAGAGAGAAAGTTGCAGAATTGTGTAGTGTTGATGTTGAGATTTTAGAGATAAAAGTGGCTCGAAATCAAATCAAATTTTGTTTGGGTTAGAACTAATTTTTGAGAGACGAAATTATGAGATGTGAGCAAAGTTGATTAGGTTTCTTCCATTCTTTTAAAAATAAAACTTGTTTAGGTTTCGTTAATTTTGTCTTGGTTTCACAGTAATGCACGAGTTGAGAGAAGAAGAAAACGTGGAGAGAAGAAGGAAGCTCTCAATGCTTTGAAGGTACATGAGCGCAAAGCTCTCTTTCCTCTAGGATTTGTATGTCTTAGTGTAATCATGAATATTTAAGTTTTCAATATTTAAAAAAATTCTTCGTCATGAAAACTTACGTATTTGGAACCACATGAGCCTTTTAATTACTGGCCCTCTTGGTAAAACTGATCTCATCACATGTTTATAAGTTTTCAATTAACCCGAAAAGAAAAACTATATGACTTATCATCCTCCCAGTTTGTAATGCAAATGGTTTTGACCGATAGATGATATATTAAAAAAATTTCGACTTTTACGATTCATATATTCCCATATTTGCACCAATATATAATTAAATATAAAAGGAATAAGCAACAAACTTGTTATAAAAATTGATTAATTTATCTTATAAGTGGAATGAAAAATATTAATATAATTAAAAGATCTCTTCTTCTTTCTTTTTTTTGTAGGAATTAAAATATCTCTTAAAAAGAAAGCGAAAATCCTTATTGGTCAGCACATTTTCAACGTGGCCACCAATGTGGATCATAAATAAATGCTTTGCTAAAAATAAAATGATCAAAAGCTTTAAAGCGTTTTATAAAAAGATGTTTAAAGACTCACACACACATTCCTCTGAGTCTGAGGCAGGAAATTAGAAGATTATTGTTACGTTACATAATATTATGATCTGATTATTTAATATTTTGAAAACTATAGTCCTCACTTGGAAGACTCTGAGATGTTTAAAAGGAGGCCTTTGGTAAAGTGAAGGAATGGTGTTCGTATCAACTCGCAATCTTGGACCAACGAGAAATCGTAAGTGGTGACAAGATGATGCAGGAATAATGCGATGTGAAGTCTTGCAAACTCTGCGCCTACACACAATCTCACTCCACCTCCAAACACCATAAATGTTTTAGATCCCCAAATCATTTCTTTTCCCTACCAACGAACGAAAATTCTATTAATTACAGAAGTGGAGACCAAAGGGGGTTGAAAATAGAGAGTAAGTACAAACCTCCCATCTCCATGGATTAAACTCCAAAGGGTTCTCATATGTTGCTTCATCAAAATGAACCATTGCAGGCACAACCGCCACTATCCAGCCCGCTGGAATTGTGTATCCTGTTTACTAATGTTCCCCAAAGTTTAGTAGTTTAAAGTAAATATACGTAGATGTACACTGCAACATGACTAATATTCTTGCCTTTGATCTCGACATCCCTCAACGCTTTTCTAAACATCACAGGACTCAAGTTTGCCAGCCGAAGTGACTCACTGATAACCTACAATGTGTAATCTAGTTTAGCTTGGATCATTTAAATTATGTGTAAATCACTTTAAAAACCAAAAAAAAGAAAATATTTGTAAATGACCGTAACTTTTGTTTTTAGTTTGCTATTTATTACCATGTTAGTGAAACTCATACTGTGTCTGTATTCCTCCCAACTAACTCCACCTTTATCTTTTCTGTTCCGTAGGATCGCCATGTGCTCTCTCTAAACCACATTATAAGCGAGAACTTTGTTATAGACCAATTATTCGATCTATATACTTCTTAATGATAACTAATCCATATGATATAGATTACCTTCAGCTCTGCAAGGGCTTTTGGGTTTTGAGATAAGAATTTCACAGCTATGGAAGTGATATTAGGAACACCTTCTTTAGCCACGACTAGTATACTGAAAATGAGGCTTATAGCCGATCCTTGGTCAAAAATAGTGTTTTCTTTCTCCAAATCTTCCAGCATCGTGTCTACAAAGTCTCCATGCTTCTCTTTCGACTCTTTCCTCCTCGTTAGAACATCCTTTATCACATCGATTGCTTCTCTGCGTGCCTGGATAAGTGTCAAACTTCACGATTTGTATTTTATATATATAACATGATATTGATAATTTGATATAAGAAGAAGAAAAAATGTTGGTCACCTTAAGGACTTTGTAAAAAAGCTTCCACGTAGAAAGGGCAAGAGGTGACTGAAACCAATCATAATTGAAGGACTTGATATTATCCATAAGCTTCGTTTGAGTCTCTGGATTGAGGTTACTTATCACCATTGATGTCATTGACGCCACTACCATCTGCAAAGGAAGAGTTTATTTCGAGCAGAACTGAAATTGGTCAAAGATAGATTACAAGTTGTTTAACGTACGTTTAAAACTGTGTCTTTAACGTCAAATCTGCTCTCACTAGCCTTCAATCTAAGATGGTTGCGGATCTCTTGGTCCATGTTTCTTATCATCTTTTGCTTCAAACGGG
>NW_003302466.1:0-18658 GCF_000004255.2 Arabidopsis lyrata subsp. lyrata | reverse complement strand
ATGAGTTTTTTTGTTTTGTATCTACTCTACTTTAGCAGCCAGGATCCGGGTTGCATTTCACTTTCTTATACTCAGTCATACACACCAATCTTGTCATATTAGACTCCAAAAACCATACACAAGCTTATTATGGCTTTCCCAAGTTTTGTAAGTGAGGACGAAGTCCCTATGAGTTTTTTTGTTTTATATCTACTCTACTTTAGCAGCCAGGATCCGGGTTGCATTTCACTTTCTTATACTCAGTCATACACACCAATCTTGTCATATTGGACTCCAAAAACCATACACAAGCTTATTATGCCTTTCCCAAGTTTTGTAAGTGAGGACGAAGTCCCTATGAGTTTTTTTGTTTTATATCTACTCTACTTTAGCAGCCAGGATCCGGGTTGCATTTCACTTTCTTATACTCAGTCATACACACCAATCTTGTCATATTGGACTCCAAAAACCATACACAAGCTTATTATGTGATGAGAATCTCCCAAGGAGTCGGCACTCTAAGACGGTGAAAATATATTCCTTAGGTTCAACGGACGGTGAAGCCACGAAGAACAAGGATGGTGGAGCGAATGGTCACACAAGAGCTGCGGAAGACTCTTGATTTACCGAACTTGAATTCCTTAGATATGACACACTAAGACGAATTCAAGGCTGAAAATGAGAATCACTTTCGACAAGACCCCCTGGATATGATGCACCAAGACGGATCATGTATTGATCAATGGACACACCATTAACCAAACCAATGGATATTACACACCATTGACGAAAAATGAAAACTCACTCTCAAAGGATTCCAAAAATATCAAAAAGGCTTATTCTTTATTCATGAGATGAACCTCATTATATAGAGGAATTACAACAAATTCTGCCATAATAGTTTCTTAACATGCAAAGCATCTAGGGAGATGAAATTCAAACTCTAAAGTGCATGTAAGAGAGAGAAATCGACAGAATTAAATGCAGTCTTTGCTATGGACGAAAATTGATCTTCCTTGATTATTTTTGGGCTGAATCCAATTTTCTGGGCATCTCTAATGTACCAAGATTGTAGAACAACTCAGTTTGTAGCTTAGTTCATTCTGGTCTGTTCGGAATTCTTCATTGAATGCGCGCAGGTCCGCATCTGGTAAACTGGAGAACACATGATTTGTAAATTCAATAACTCCTTCGTTTGATCTCCGTTTGCTTTGATTCTTCTTCGAGGAGTTCCCTATTTGAGCTGAGCACATTCCCCAAGTGGTTTCGTGCTTTGATTCCTTGTCATTCGGAAGATACGCCTCAAAAACTGAACACATATCCTAATGCTTCCCATTATCATATCATATTCTCCCTCTTGAAAAAGGATTTGTCCTCAAATCCGGATTATCTTTTTTATTTATTTATTTATTTATTTATTTATTTATTTATTTATTTATTTATTTATTTATTTATTTATTTATTTTTTTGTCCTTGGTATGGATGGTGATATGAAGGGTTGTGAGGCGTATCTTGGGTGAGAAGATCCAGTCCCTTGAAGTCTCTTTGTATGGATTGTGATAGGTGATGATGGATCCGTGGCGAACAAGACAAAGGATGGTGATATGAAGGGTTGAAAACGAAGTAGGGTGTCTTGTGGATCGAATGTAACTTCTAGAGGTTGCGGAATAGCCTCTAGACTAACGAGCTTGATCTTGCTAGGATATGACACACCAAAGCAATCACAAGTTGAGAAAGGATATGACGCACCAATCTCGTGATCAAACAGATTCAAAAGAGCTTTGATAAAAAGAAAAGGTTTGATAAGTTCTCACAATGAGATTACAAGAGAATATATAGAGAAGAAGGTGAAGAAGAGAACAAGTCTTGGAACAACTCACAAGACAGATCTCGAAAATGAAAACATAATGAAGACATAATTTGAAAAGATAAAAATGACTCCTGAACTACTGATTTTCGTCACTTCTCTTGGGCAGCAAATTGGGCACTTGATTTGGGCTTCTCTTGGACTTGTATTAGGCATAAAATGGGCTGGACTTGATACCTAACACCTTGGAAGATTTTCTGAATATTCTGGCCCGATTTTGATCATCAAATGGGTGATTTGGATGTGAATCATTTGCCTCATTAAAAACCTTTCTTTGGAAAACCCATTGGGCTAAAACCAAAGATAAGGGAAAAAGAGTACAAATGAGACACATCCCATTTGCTGATCATGTATCAAAACTAACTGATACGATTCTCCTACAGATCGAAACACACTTTGATGGGCTAAGAGAATGAATCGTCGAATGGTCCTGAATGATACTCGAGTAAGGCTCCTGAGTGGTCGTCTTGGGTCCGGTTCGAGTGACCTACTCGAGTAGGGTTCTAGGATGGTCGCGTGGAGCGGATGGAATGGTACTCGAGTAAGGCTCCTGAGTAGTCGTCTTGGATTCTGTTCGAGTGACTTACTCGAGTAGGATTCTGAGATGGTATGGAGTGAACTCTTGAAGAACAGATGGAGATCTCTGGATATGATAAACCAAAGATCTGGATTCTTTGACTGATATGACACACAATCAAAGGGGGATAGATGCTGGATATTACACACCAACAGATCAAGCTTAATAAGAGAGTTTTTGATAAAAAGACTTGATAAGAGTTGCAAAGTGATACAAGAGAGATATAAATAGAGAAAACACGAAAACCCTAGTGTCTCACACTCTCAGTCACGCCCAACATGAGATAATGGGCCTCAGATCACTAACGGGCCATTTCGAAGTGGGTTACTTGCCTCATTAAAAACCTAGCAAGGAAAACCCATTTGGGACAAAACCTTGCTAGGGAAAAAGAGTACAAGTAAACCACTTACCCAATTAGTGATCTTCTTGTATTTGGATACATGTCCTAATGCTTGATTCTGGTTTGTCTTGATTGAATCCATTTGAGCTTGATTCCATCTGTTTGAGAAGACCTCCTATTGCTCCAGCAAGCTTCTTGGTTCTTGATCTTGTCATTGGTCCTTTTGAAAGCTTCAAGACCTCCTCAAGTTGTTCTGGTCCAAGCTCCTCCTCTAGCTCGATCGAGTCAGTCTTGGATGTATGGTCGAGCTGCTCCTCCTGCTCCTCTAGCTCGATCGCAGTCTTAGGCGTATGGTCGAGTCTGTCCAAAATCACATCATCCTCCCTCTCTTGAAAAGGATTTGTCCTCAAATCGGCTTCATCTGCAAGGAAAGGAACAAGGTCAGAAACATTAAAACTCGAACTTACATTATACTTACCTTGGAGATCGAGTTGGTAGGCATTATTGTTGATCTTCTTTGTAATCTTGAATGGACCATCAATCCTTGGCATAAGCTTTGATTTCCTTTTGTTTGGGAACCTTTCTTTCCTCAAGTGTACCCAGACTTGATCCCCTATGTTGAAGACCATTTGGCGCCTCCCTTTGTTAGCTTGCTTCTCATACAGCTTGGTTTTCTCCTCAATATTCTTCCGTGCTTTCTCATGGATCTGTTTTATCAATTCAGCTTTCTTTTTCCCATCTAAATTAATTCTATCACTCAAAGGCAAAGGGGTTAGATCCAAAGGTGATAACGGATTAAAACCATAGACAATCTGAAAAGGGGAGTACTTAGAAGCTGAATGCACAGAATAGTTATAGGCAAACTCTACATGTGGTAAACAATCTTCCCATGTTCGCAAGTTCTTCTTAATCAGAGTTCTAAGCAAGGTAGATAAGGTCCTATTAACAACTTCAGTTTGCCCATCAGTTTGTGGATGGCATGTGGTAGAAAACATAAGCTTTGTTCCCAGTTTTGACCATAAGGTTCTCCAGAAATAACTTAAGAACTTAGTGTCTCTATCTGAAACTATGGTCCTAGGCATCCCATGCAGCCTAACAACCTCTTTAAAGAACAAATTAGCAACGTGCAATGCATCATCAGTCTTATGGCAAGCAATGAAGTGAGCCATTTTTGAGAATCTATCGACAACCACGAATATAGAATCTTTACCAGTCCTAGTCCTAGGCAGACCAACTACAAAATCCATAGATATGTCTACCCAAGGATGCATAGGGATAGGCAAGGGAGTATACAAACCGTTGGATTGGACCTTAGACTTGGCATGTTTGCAAGTCACACATTTGGAGTAGACTCGTTCCACATCCCTTTTCATGTGTGGCCAGTAAAAGTGATCTTGCATCACCTTAAGAGTCTTAGTAATCCCGAAATGCCCCATTAGACCTCCTCCATGTGCTTCCCTAGTAAGCAAATCTCTCACAGAGCAATTAGGTATACACAACTTGTGATCATAAAAGAGAAATCCATTGTGTCTATAGTAGTGCCCTGAAGCATATTTCTCACACGCCTTATAGATATCTTGAAAGTCAGAATCAGTTGCATATTGTTCTTTAAGCATTTCAAATCCCAGCAGCTTAGTTTCAAGATTAGAAAGTAATACGTACCTCCGGGATAGTGCGTCAGCAACTATATTATCCTTACCTTGTTTGTATTTAATGACGTAGGGAAAAGTCTCTATAAACTCAACCCACCGTGCATGCCTCTTGTTCAGCTTGTGTTGGCCTTTTAAATGCTTTAGAGATTCATGATCAGTGTGGATGACAAACTCCTTAGGCCAGAGATAGTGCTGCCAAGTTTGCAAAGCCCGGACCAAGGCATACATCTCCTTGTCATAAGTGGGGTAGTTTAGAGTGGCTCCTCCTAGCTTTTCACTGAAATAGGCAATTGGTCTTTTATCTTGCATCAATACAGCTCCAATACCTATACCTGATGCATCACACTCAATTTCAAAAGTTTTAGTAAAATCAGGTAGTATTAGAAGAGGAGCATTGGTGAGCTTCTGTTTCAACGTCTGAAATGCCTCTTCTTGTGCTTGCTCCCACTTGAATCCTACATCCTTCTTGATGACTTCTGTGAGTGGAGCAGCAATAGTGCTAAAATCCTTTACAAACCTCCTATAAAATCCTGCAAGCCCATGGAAACTTCTCACTTCTCCAACAGACTTGGGACTTGGCCATTCTCTGATTGCTTTCACCTTTTCTTTATCCACGTTAACTCCATCTGCACTTACAACAAAACCTAAAAAGACAAGGTTATCCGTACAAAAAGTGCATTTCTTAAGGTTAGCAAAGAGCTTCTCATGTCTAAGGACACCCAACACAGATTCTAGGTGCTTAATATGCTCACTTAGGTCTTTGCTATAAATCAGAATGTCATCGAAGTAAACCACAACGAAGATGCCTATGAATGCCCTAAGAACATGATTCATCAATCTCATAAACGTACTAGGTGCATTAGTGAGCCCAAATGGCATGACAAGCCATTCATAAAGACCGTGTTTAGTTTTAAATGCAGTTTTCCATTCGTCACCCTCTTTCATCCTAATCTGGTGATAACCGCTCTTTAAATCAATTTTAGAGAAGATCTTAGAACCATGCAGCTCATCTAACATATCATCAAGCCTAGGGATAGGGTGTCGATACTTTACAGTGATATTGTTGATGGCTCTACAGTCAACGCACATCCTCCAGCTCCCATCCTTCGTTGGTACTAGCAGAACAGGTACAGCACATGGGCTCAGGCTTTCTCTTATATGGCCTTTCTCCATGAGTTCTTCCACCTGTTTTTGAAGTTCTTTGGTCTCCAACGGATTGGTTCTATAAGCTGGCATGTTTGGTAAGGTTGATCCAGGGACAAAGTCGATCTGGTGCTCTATTCCTCTAATAGGCGGCAAGCCTATTGGGCTCTCTTCTGGAAAAACGTCTTGATAGTCCTGCAATAGTGTAGCCATTTCACTCGGTAATACCGGTGCAGGGTTAGTGGGGCTCAGGAGGGTCTCCTTATACACAAGCATTAGCACAGGTTTCTTTGTAAACAAAGCTTTCTTAACCTCACCAGCTTTGATAAAGAAATTAGGGTGCTTGACTACCTTTTCCTCCTTCTTTTTGAGATGAATTTGATCTTGATATATCTCCTGGGGCGTCATAGGGACTGGAGTGATCTTCTTTCCTTTGAATTCGAAGGTATGGCGGTTGGTAAACCCATCATGCATCACTCTTCTATCAGACTGCCATGGTCTCCCTAGAAGGATATGCCCTGCTTCCATTGGTAGCACATCGCAAACAATCTCATCTTGATACTTACCAATACTGATAGGCACGGTTACTTGGCTGTTGACCTTCATTTCTCCATCATCATTAAGCCACTGCAAGTTGAATGGCTGTGGATGCTTTCTTACCTTTAACCCAAGTTTCTGGACCATGGTGGCGCTGGCAACGTTAGTACAGCTACCCCCATCAATGATAAGACTGCAGACTTTGTCTTGAACATGGCACCTTGTATGGAACAGATTCTCTCTTTGTTCTTGTTCTTCCTTCTTAGTTTGCAAGCTCAAAGTCCTTCTGGCAACAAGTAGTTCTCCTTTAGCGGGTTTTGCCTCATACTCTTCGCAGGTTGAATCAGACTCTTCTTGTTCTTCCCCTTCAGATGCTATCTCACCATTCTCTAAGAGAATCATAATCTTCCTGTTGGTACACTCATTAGCATAGTGGCCACGTCCTTGGCATTTGAAGCATTTAACATCCCTAGCTCTGGTCGGATTAGCAATGTTCTTCCCCTTGTCTCTGAATGAATTTTGGTCAGGTTTGGTTTCTTCTTTTGGAGCAGGAGCTATGAGCTTAGAATCCCTTGGGTCGCTTGATTTACTATCCTTGTAGTAACTAGATCTTGAGGCTCCTGGTCCATAGCTAGATTTTGCAGTTCCCTTCCTTTTTAGTTGTTTTTCAATCAGAATTGCCTTGTGTAGCATTTCCTCCAGTTCCACATAGTGCTGTAGTTCTAGGTTATCTTGTATTTCTCTGTTTAGCCCTCCTAAGAACCGTGACATTGTGGCTTCTTCATCTTCCTGAACGTCAGCTCTAAGCAAGAGGGTCTCTAGTTCTTGGTAGTACTCCTCAACACTTCTGCTGCCTTGAGTGATTCTTCTTAACCTTTCTCCTAGAGGTCACCAACTGATCCTACCAGCTCAAAGCATAGTCATAAAATTCGGTGGCAGCAACTCTAATTCGGTTGGCCTCTGTACAATGCTGCAGGTTGAAGACCAACTCAATCTTTTTCTCCCATTCCAGATAGGCATCTGGGTCAATCTTTCCATGGAATGGTGGTATCTTCAGCTTAAGACCTTTCAAGTCATGATGTCTGTGTTCTCTGCCTCCTCCATGATGTCTACGGCTTCTCCTGCTTCGCTGAGAGGCATGACTTTGATTCTCATAGTAAGGGTCAGTGTCTCCACCTTCACCTTCCTCATCGTGATTCCTCTGTAGTCTTGCAGGCCTGTTGTTGTTAACTTCCCGTTGTCTTCTAGGTAAGGCAGGATCGGTCTCTTGCCCAGATTGTTGAAACTCTTGCCTGAAGGCATCAAACTTGGTATTCATCATTTGTTCAAGTCTAGTAGAGAGGGCTTCTAGTAGTAATTTGTTGTTTCGACCGTTCTCAGTTTCTTCATTACCAGCCATTGCACCTGAAATGATCACACAAACACTCGCAGGATCAAATGCTTTTAAGGAAGCCTACGAATCAAGATCTCATTTCTCAAAACACAGAATTATGATGCAGACAGTTGCAAGTTTATGCAGATGCAGTGGTCCTCAAACAACAAAGTGAGCATACAAATGATAGATCAAAGCTAAAACAAGACGAAACTCAAAATGGAAGCAGAAACAAAACAGATCGAGAAAATATAATAGCAAAATGCAAGGGAGACAAACAGACAGACAAGCTCGACCAGACTAGGTCGAGTTGGGCACTCGAGTCAGACAACAAAATGATTAAGAGAAGTTGAACAGACAGATTAGGGTTCGAAATGACTTAGCCTTTTCAAAGTGGCTCTGATACCACATGATACGATTCTCCTACAGATCGAAACACACTTTGATGGGCTAAGAGAATGAATCGTCGAATGGTCCTGAATGATACTCGAGTAAGGCTCCTGAGTGGTCGTCTTGGGTCCGGTTCGAGTGACCTACTCGAGTAGGGTTCTGGGATGGTCGCGTGGAGCGGATGGAATGGTACTCGAGATCTCTGGATATATAAACCAAAGATCAGGATTCTTTGACTGATATGACACACAATCAAAGGGGGATAGATGCTGGATATTACACACCAACAAATCAAGCTTAATAAGAGAGTTTTTGATAAAAAGACTTGATAAGAGTTGCAAAGTGATACAAGAGAGATATAAATAGAGAAAACACGAAAACCCTAGTGTCTCACACTCTCAGTCACGCCCAACATGAGATAATGGGCCTCAGATCACTAACGGGCCATTTCGAAGTGGGTTACTTGCCTCATTAAAAACCTAGCAAGGAAAACCCATTTGGGACAAAACCTTGCTAGGGAAAAAGAGTACAAGTAAACCACTTACCCAATTAGTGATCTTCTTGTATTTGGATACATGTCCTAATGCTTGATTCTGGTTTGTCTTGATTGAATCCATTTGAGCTTGATTCCATCTGTTTGAGAAGACCTCCTATTGCTCCAGCAAGCTTCTTGGTTCTTGATCTTGTCATTGGTCCTTTTGAAAGCTTCAAGACCTCCTCAAGTTGTTCTGGTCCAAGCTCCTCCTCTAGCTCGATCGAGTCAGTCTTGGATGTATGGTCGAGCTGCTCCTCCTGCTCCTCTAGCTCGATCGCAGTCTTAGGCGTATGGTCGAGTCTGTCCAAAATCATATCATCCTCTCCCACTTGAAAAGGATTTGACCTCAAATCCAATTCAAGTCAAAGCTGAAGCCAACGATGCATAGACCTTTCAAAGCATTCAGACTTATCCAAAACCAAGATTATCCAATTGATCTCCAAGGTAAGCAAAATTTGAGTTCAAGTTTTGAAGTTTCTGACTTGGTTCTTTCAAATGCAGAAAAATCGGATTTGAGGTCAAATCCTTTTCAAGTGGGAGAGGATGATGTGATCCTGGAAAGCACCAAGGACTTGGAATGTGGGAATGAGCTTGTACCTGAGCAGCACGAAGCAAGGAAGCAGCTTGAACCAGAGGAGCAGCATGAACCCGAGGATGAGCTTGTAGCTGCGGACGTTCTAGTGAAGAAGCTGATCAAACCACCTTGGCTTGGAGAAATAGCTAAGCCAATAGGATTCAATAATGGGAAAGTGAGTCAGTTGTACTCTTTTTCCCTAGCAAGGTTTTGTCCCATTGGGTTTTCCTTGTTAGGTTTTTAACGAGGCAATTGTCTCACTCCATCATAGCCCATTTGTTGAATCAGAAGCCCAAGGCCTCCTATGTCTCAAGATCACGCCAAATGGAAGGGGAGGAGCCTAATTTCGTTTTCAAACTTTTCTTTTAATTCTGTTGTCTTTTCCGAGGCTTTGTTGTTCTGTCTTCTCACCTTCTCTTCTTTCTCTATTTAAACTCTCTGTACTCTCTTTGAGAAACCTATCTATCTTTTCAACCAAAAACCTTTTAAGTTAGATCATCTCTCTTAGGTGTGTAATATCCTGGAGAAATCCTGTTCTTTCTTTGGTGTGTCATATCCAGAGAAGGTTCAGACGGTATATCAGAGGCTTTCCGCATCCTCTGTGCGACCAATCGATCCACCACTTCACTACTCGAACAGACCACTCGAGTTCACTCCATACCACTCGACCAGCTCGGATTCATCACTCGACCAACGACCGAGCACCATCCGTTTCACCGATTCACTTCACTCGACTGTCTCAGATCCCTACTCGAGTAGGTCACTCGAACAGAACCCAATACGACCATCTGAGATCACTACTCGAGCATCATTCACTTCACCTATTACAATCCATACAAAGAGACTTCAAGGGACTGGATCTTCTCACCCAAGATCGTATCATGTGGTATCAGAGCAACTTTGTATCAGGTTGTGTTATTCGAAACTCTTGGTATCCTCTGTTCGTCAAAATTCGTTCGTCGTTTCACGCTTGAATACTTATCGGATCGTAACGAAACTTGTTAAATCGTTTTATTCACGTTCTGAACTATAGGATTCTGTACTCAATCGTGCGATTTGGAAAACGTGAAATTTTCATCTTCTTAGACCTGTTTGAACTTTTCAGATTCTAGGGTTCATGTTTTCTGTGTTTTAGGGTCTGTTTTGATCTGTTAAAAGGAATTTGATACTATTGTGCTTTTTTTTTATAAATTGCAGGAACATGTCAAATCAACAAAACAACAAGATTTTGATGGAAGCTGTGACAGAGCTGATGGACACCAAACTGAATGCTTTCTTCAATGATCTTCATCAGGTGTCAAGGTCTCCAAGGAAAAGCAAAGAGCAGCATAAGCAGATTTCGCATCCAAAAGAGGCAAAACCAAGGAGACCCCAGGAGAAACCAAATTGGAGAAGCGGGTCAACCAGAGACGAATCAAAGTATGACTATCATGGTCGCAGTGAACAGATCGTTTTGAGCAACCTAGACAACAACGTCATGACCTGAAAGAAGAAAAAGCTTTGAAGCCAAGGCAAAAGAAAGCTCCCAAGGATCAGAAGGACACTGTTAAAAGCAACCTCATAGTTGAAGAAACTTTTAAGGAAGAACTCTTGGAGATTCTCAATGCTTACAACAAGCCCAAGCAAACTAAGCATCTTCAGGACAAGTTACAAAGACAAAGGCGTATTGAGGAGTTGGAAGAGGAGATGCTCGAAACACTTAATGCCTTTACGAATAGCCAAAAGAAGAGTCCAGCCAATTGCCAACCTATTGGTACTGAAGAAACGAAGAAGAGATCAAGTTGTCCTGAGGAAAAGCTAGCTGTTCAGGAGCCAGAATCAAATCAACCCTTACCAATCTGCAATGAACCTGAGGTGCTGCAAGAAAAAGCTGAGAACAACGTTAGAGAGGATGTGGAAACTCAACCAGACACATTAGTTCAAGAGCAATCTAAGAACGAAACTGTGACACATCCTACCTTTCCCAGGGAGTCATTGGAAGCTAACTTTGCTTTTTCTATTATTAAATCTTCTCTTATGTCTGAAAATAAACAGGCTTGTGAAAAACTAACCCAATTAGAACCGGTGCAGCCGAGTAGTATTGTTTCTTTTTCACAGATCCTAGAAGAAAATTCAACAAGAGAAGAACAATGGAGTTTGCCATTGGCTAATGATATGGAGCAGCTGCCTGACTTTGTACCAGAACCAGTCCTTATGCCTATTCCTTCTTACTACTCAAGAAAGCATTGTAAGGAAATTGGTTTAGTGAGAAAAGAACCTAATTTATTTGTGTTGGTTTCTGCTGAAGAAGAAAAACGTTTTGGTTTAGAAAAAGTGAAAGAATTTAGAGTTTCAGATTCTGTTCTTAGCAGCATGCTCACTAGCTTTGAAAGATTCACACCTGAAACGTTTTTAAACTCAAAACATCTTGTAACTAGTGAACTGCATGAAATTCTTTCTTCTCTGAAGGTTTCTAAGTTTAGTGACATAACTGAGCTGATTAGAGCTAGAACTGAACCTATGTTGCATAAGTCGTTTACTAAGAGTAGAAATTATTTGGAATCTAAATTAAACGTTTTAGGCTGCAAAAATGTGTTTAAGCATCATCATAAAGAGCTATTTGATTCTTCACGCACATTTGATGTGTTTTCTTTAGTGTTTGTGAAAGCTCATGAAAAACAGGTTAAGGATGCCCCTTCAAACACTAGGAAGAGTTATGCCTTTGCTAATCCATTTGGTTATGGATCAAAGGAGTACTTGGATCCACCTTGGTCAAAAATGAAAGCAGGCAAAGAGAGAAAAGCAAGGACTGATCTCTTTGGAGTTTGGAACTGGAAGTACCTAAGGAAAACAACTGCCATTGCAAAAGGATGCTCTACTCTAAAATATTACCTTGCTAATGCTTACTTTTGTTCTACCCTGTCTACACAATTTCCTTTTGATGTAGGAGACTTGGATTTGAGGTCAAATCCCTTTCAAGTGGAGGGAGATGATATGATCTTGCAAGAGCAAGCAGCTGAAGAAGAACTTGAACATGAGCTCGACCATACATCATTCAACTCGATCGAGCTTGCTAGTACACAAAGAATCAACTTGGAGAAGGAGCTCGAGCTTAGACCGGATGAAGCATTGATCATACAAACAAGTCTTATGACTTTGTCCAGAGCCAATAAGATGATCTTTGAAGTTGGAGAAAGACTCATGTGTTCTATTCAAATCAAGGAGAACCCACCAGATGCATTACCTGAGCAGAGGAGCATTCCCAAGGTAAGTGCCTATGTTCTGAAAAATGCTTTTAATCCAGATCACACAGATATGATTCGCTTGTCTTTGTCAAAAGAGTCAAATGTAGGTTTTAAAGCAGCCTTGGAGCACATGAGAAGTACTGAAAGGAGAGAGGAAGACAATCGGTTTAAGCCCCCTGATTTAGACCAAGTTCAACATCAAGACATCAGCAGCTTCATACTGATCAACGAAGGACCGCCAAATGAAATATTCAAGTCAAAGCTGAAGCCAACGATGCATAGACCTTTCAAAGCATTCAGACTTATCCAAAACCAAGATGATCCAATTGATCTCCAAGGTAAGCAAAATTTGAGTTCAAGTTTTGAAGTTTCTGACTTGGTTCTTTCAAATGCAGAAAAATCGGATTTGAGGTCAAATCCTTTTCAAGTGGGAGAGGATGATGTGATCCTGGAAAGCACCAAGGACTTGGAATGTGGGAATGAGCTTGTACCTGAGCAGCACGAAGCAAGGAAGCAGCTTGAACCAGAGGAGCAGCATGAACCCGAGGATGAGCTTGTAGCTGCGGACGTTCTAGTGAAGAAGCTGATCAAACCACCTTGGCTTGGAGAAATAGCTAAGCCAATAGGATTCAACAATGGGAGAGTGAGTCAGTTGTACTCTTTTTCCCTAGCAAGGTTTTGTCCCATTGGGTTTTCCTTGTTAGGTTTTTAACGAGGCAATTGTCTCACTCCATCATAGCCCATTTGTTGAATCAGAAGCCCAAGGCCTCCTATGTCTCAAGATCACGCCAAATGGAAGGGGAGGAGCCTAATTTCGTTTTCAAACTTTTCTTTTAATTCTGTTGTCTTTTCCGAGGCTTTGTTGTTCTGTCTTCTCACCTTCTCTTCTTTCTCTATTTAAACTCTATGTACTCTCTTTGAGAAACCTATCTATCTTTTCAACCAAAAACCTTTTATGTTAGATCATCTCTCTTAGGTGTGTAATATCCTGGAGAAATCCTGTTCTTTCTTTGGTGTGTCATATCCAGAGAAGGTTCAGATGGTATATCAGAGGCTTTCCGCATCCTCTGTGCGACCAATCGATCCACCACTTCACTACTCGAACAGACCACTCGAGTTCACTCCATACCACTCGACCATCTCGGATTCATCACTCGACCAACGCCCGAGCACCATCCGTTTCACCGATTCACTTCACTCGACTGTCTCAGATCCCTACTCGAGTAGGTCACTCGAACAGAACCCAATACGACCATCTGAGATCACTACTCGAGCATCATTCACTTCACCTATCACAATCCATACAAAGAGACTTCAAGGGACTGGATCTTCTCACCCAAGATCGTATCAAGAAACAAGTCAGAATCATTCAAACTGGAACTCACATTATACTTACCTTGCAGCTCAAGTTGATAAGCTTTTTCGTTGATTCTTCTTGTTAAATTGAATGGACAATCGATCCTTGACAGCACAACAACTCCAATTCCAGTCCTCTCAAAGTGATTAGACGGGAGAACTTCTAAGTCTGGTGGCTCCTCTTTTGTACCTACAATGTTGACAACACCTTTGGCAAAGAGCAAGCGTATTATTACAGTCATGGAGTCATTATAAACATGTGAAAATGTCTCAAATCTGATCATAGCATTATCATTTTCACGTTCCTCTTTTTCTAGCATCCTAAGACAAGAATTAGGTTCCACATATTCTTCCAATAAACCTAAATTTTTCTTAATGTTTCCTAGATGTAACAGACTCATAATCACAATTCTTGAATTATGAGAAACAATTTTAATTAAAGAGTGACTTACCTGGATAAGGTTCTCAATGATTTTGGTGCTTGTTTTCATCAAGGTGAATGGCTTTGGATCCGGGGGTTCTTCTTGCTTCAGGGAATTTCTGGTGATCAACTTGTTCTCTCCAAAGATTATCTTACACAATGACAGCTCAGAAAGTTGTAGCACATAATCTTGCATTGGCGTGATCTCCTTTTGATATCCATTGCCTCTAAATATGTTTTGGCTCGACTTTGGGTTGTTTGTTGCATATGATGTTGCTTCTTTGACAAGTATAAAGCTGCTGATATCTTGATCTTTTTCTTGGTCTAAATCTGGTGGTTTAAACCGATTGTCTTCCTCTCTCCTTTTGGTACTTTGGTGTAAATCAGGTGGCTTGAATCGTTTGTCTTCCTTTCTTCTTTCAGTACTTCTCATGGGCTTCAAGACACTGTTGGTGACCAACTCTTCCTCTATAAAGGTATCTAAAAACGCTCCTGGTCGCCATTGATAGGTATGAAATGAACCAAATGAAGAAAGATCCATATTAGGCTCCTCCGAAAAGTTGTGAAGTAAAGTGACCAAAATCCCTTGTGATATAGATCTTGAACGTCCTAGACAATCTCCTGGTCTCCAAATATGGCTTTGAGATGCATCATGGATGGGTGGTAGTCTTATGGGTTCATACTCCGAGAACATATCCTCATAATCCTTGAATGAGTCTTTCCTTGATGTCACTTCTCTTAAGTACTTAGACTTCTCCACAGCTCCTGTTCCTTTCTCAGCACTCATGGGACAGAACAAATGCATCATACTTGAAATAAAGAATTTAAGAACATGATCATTAACACTTGTGTAGCAAAGCTCAATGAACGGATTTGATTCACGTGACTGGTTTTTAAGCACATGTTTCAATTCAGAGAATCTTTTAACCAATGCAAATCCATCTTTACTTCTAAACAGCTCAAATGCATTGCTATACAAAGAAATTCTCAAAGAAGAGTTAAATTCACGAAATTCATCAAAAAGAAAACCATTTTTCTTAAAGAACTCTTCAGGTGTGAATGCTTTAAAAGTTGGAATCATTTTATCAAAAACAAATTTTGAAACACAAAATTCCTTCATATTTTCAAAACCAAAACGTTTTTCATCTTGAGCAGAAACCATCATAAACAAATTAGGTTCAGTTTTAACCAAATCAATTTCCTTACAGTGCTTTCTTGGGTAATCGCAAGGAAACGACATAAGAACTGGTTCTGACACAATGTGGGGTGGCTGCTCCAAGTGACTAACCAAAGGCAAACACCTTTGCGTTTCTTTAGGTGATTCCTCTTCATGAGATTTTTCTTCAAGAACCTGTGAAAAACAAACTGTACTACTCGGTTGCACCGGTTTGGAAATGATTAGTTTGTCACAGGCTTGATCATTTTCAAGCTCAAAATCAAGTTTCTCGGAATGATCACAAGTATTTTTCACAAATTCAGAAGGAAGAGCAAACTTAGTTTTTTCTGAATTAGCTGGAAGAGAACACCTAGCTTTCTTGGGTTTGTTGTAAGTGTTGAGAATCTTCAGAAGTTCATCCTTCAATTGTTCTTCCACTATGGGGTTGCTTTTAACGGTTTCCTTCTTTCCCTTGGGAGCTAAGCTCTTCTTGTGACGATCTGATTTCTCCTTAGTAACAAAATATTGACATGAGGCTGGTTTCTTTTCTAGAACAGCTAACCCTTGGACTGTGGCATTGGCTTGTGGAGCACAGTTTGGTGTTTGTGGAGCATACTTATTCCTTAGTAGTTCCTTAAAATCTCTCCACGAGGTGATAGTTGGCTCCTTGTAATACCAGCGATTATCAACTTCTTGTACCCACCATTTGTAAGCGTCTCCAGTAAGCTGGTTAATTGCATAAGCTAATCTCTTCTCTCTCAGAATGTGGTGCTCGTGAAACCACTCTTCCATGTTTCTCTCCCACTCTATGTAGTTTCTTTTCCCTGAAAATTTAAAGAGTGCATTAGTCGGTTGATAATCAGAATAAAACATAGAGTTGGATTTGGGAGTGTGAGAGATTTTCTGTGGGATGCTCCGTGTTGATCTCAATGAGTTGTCTGGTGGTTTGGGTTTAAGCTCTTGTTCCTTCCTTTTCTGGTAAACCTCAAATCTCTCATCCATCATTTTAGCCATAGAAGCCGTGAGAGTAGTTGTAAGAGTAGATGTGAGAGCTTCCATCAATAGAGTAGATATAAAACAAAAAAAACTCATAGGGACTTCGTCCTCACTTACAAAACTTGGGAAAGCCATAATAAGCTTGTGTATGGTTTTTGGAGTCCAATATGACAAGATTGGATTGTATGACTGAGTATAAGAAAGTGAAATGCAACCCGGATCCTGGCTGCTAAAGTAGAGTAGATATAAAACAAAAAAACTCATAGGGACTTCGTCCTCACTTACAAAACTTGGGAAAGCCATAATAAGCTTGTGTATGGTTTTTGGAGTCCAATATGACAAGATTGGTGTGAATGACTGAGTATAAGAAAGTGAAATGCAACCCGGATCCTGGCTGCTAAAGTAGAGTAGATATAAAACAAAAAAACTCATAGGGACTTTGTCCTCACTTACAAAACTTGGGTAAGCCATAATAAGCTTGTGTATGGTTTTTGGAGTCCAATATGACAAGATTGGTGTGTATGACTGAGTATAAGAAAGTGAAATGTAACCCGTATCCTGGCTGCTAAAGTAGAGTAGATATAAAACAAAAAAAAACTCATAGGGACTTCGTCCTCACTTACAACACTTGGGAAAGCCATAATAAGCTTGTGTATGGTTTTTGGAGTCCAATATGACAAGATTGGTGTGTATGATTGAGTATAAGAAAGTGAAATGCAACCCGGATCCTGGCTGCTAAAGTAGAGTAGATATAAAACAAAAAAACTCATAGGGACTTCGTCCTCACTTACAAAACTTGGGAAAGCCATAATAAGCTTGTGTATGGTTTTTGGAGTCCAATATGACAAGATTGGTGTGTGATATCTCTGTATTTTACCTCTTTTTAGCACACATTTCTTATGCATTTAGCTTAGTTTCCTCTCTGTTTCATTGCATTAATAGTCCTTTTTCATAACATTTTCATCACTTAGTACGATTTGCATTGCATGGCATAGCATGTTGCATATTGGATGAGTTTCAGGTATTTTGGAGCTTATTTGGGACTTAACGGAGCAAGGAGGAACCAACATGACCTTGGAGCTAGACTTGGGATCGAATTGGAGAGGAATGAAGTCGTTCAAGATCACCCAGGAGCAGACTCGATGTCATGGCTCGATGACACGTCAAGTAGGACGCCAGGAAGCCAACTGAGAGCAGACTCGACCACGCAGGCTCGACGACACGTCGAGATGGATGCCAGGAAGCCGCCTGGGAGAAGACTCGACCAGACGGACTCGACAACACGTCGAGATGGACACCAAGGCGCCACCTTTGAGAATCACATGGTCTCGACGTGGTAGGCTCGACGACACGTCGAGTTGGCCTCCACCGACTCTCTATTTTGTCCTGTAGCCAATTAGGGCAACCTAGTATTTCCTATAAATAGGGGTACATGCTATTGTCCAGCGGATATTCCTTTTACCCAGCAGATATTCCTTTGTTCTCTCATAAACCCTAGTTTTTGTAATCGTTTTTCCTGTTGATCCTTTGAGTTTTTGCATTTCTTTTCTTCATCAAAGTTGTAGATCTGTCTCTTATCTATATCATACTTGCTTTTCAATGATTTCTGGGTTTAAAACGTTTTCTGGGTTTTTATGCATGATGTTCTTCAGTGTTCTTGAGTAGTGGATTAGGGTTCTTGAGGATGGGATAGATTAGGTGTGGAATCCTTAGTATATTTAGGTGGTTAAGTGTAGAATTGCTTGATTTCCCTTCTGGTTTAGTAGATCTTAATGCTATTTCCTCTCTGATCAATTGGAAGTTGATCTCAGACATTTCCACACCCAAAAGGTGTTTGATGAAATGTCTGAACCAACTATTCCAGAGATTTGCATACTCTAGTCCAAGAGATTGGATGTTTAGAATGCTTATTGACTTTATTAGATTGAATCATAATGCCTGCTAGGTTATATTTCTTCAATGAGAATTGAGTATGAAAGTGATTTAGCTTGAGAATCTCTGTCACGAGAGTGGATTGATTTGTATTCGAATCTATTGTCTAGGGATAGCTTGATTGAGTTTGTTAACCACCTAGGTAGACTAAGGAGACTGCCATAATCGATTACCCCATTCCTCAGGACCTTTTATCTCTATTGATTGTTTAAATCTCGTTTCTGTTAGCTTTTGTGACCATCTCGACCTGTTAGGCCTAGAGCGCTTCTCTGCATTGTTAGGTTGTTAGTTTCTTTTCCAAAGCTTTTGCATGATAGTTTCTGATCTTTAGTTTACTTCTTGTTCTTGTTTACTTGCTGTTTAGTTCTCTTTTTATGCTTTTAAATTTGGTATTTGCATGTTAAATTGGTTGCTAGGATCAATAGAAACACACAAAACCCTTTCATAATTGGCTTGACTTATTTGCTTTCTGTTTCATATCTTGAATGCTTGC
Source organism: Arabidopsis lyrata subsp. lyrata (assembly GCF_000004255.2). Taxonomy (NCBI): domain Eukaryota; kingdom Viridiplantae; phylum Streptophyta; class Magnoliopsida; order Brassicales; family Brassicaceae; genus Arabidopsis; species Arabidopsis lyrata. Next base: position 114 of record NW_003302466.1, on the reverse strand, counting down.
AGTCACACTGAGATTGGATTGATAACGTAATATACTACAATGGCATGTGTATTAGGGATTGATACTTGTTAGATAGACAAAATCTTACTATCAGTGTGTATGACTGAGTATAAG
>NW_003302467.1:5249-19368 GCF_000004255.2 Arabidopsis lyrata subsp. lyrata | reverse complement strand
TGTACATAGAACCCTACACTCTCCAGTATAGTAATAGACATAACCTTGGTACCATGAGCCCTGGAAACAAGCTTCTTCCCAACATTCTTGCTGGTGAATGTAGGGAGAGCCTACACTGTCATACCAATCCTTCTTGGAGATTTAGAACACATTTTTTCTCAATATACAGATGTTAAAAACAAAATCTGAAATGATTATTCAGGGAATCTGTTACTCACGCCTTCTTCTTTCTCCTTTCTGAAATGATTATTCAGGAAATCGTCTTGTTCTTCCTATAGATCGAACAAGGGCGTAGATCGGAACATGATACTCTTGAAGCTATTGAATGAGAGATCTTTTTTTTTTTTGATAAAGTTGAATGAATTAGATTTCGATACAGAATCTAGAAATGTAAGCGAGGAAGATAGAGATGCAAAGAGAGATTTACCCGAAAGCCATGATTAGGGGTCTTATGGTGGCAACGCCGAGCCACAGTGAAGAAGAAGGGGCCAGCTTCAACAATTGAGAGAAAGCCCTAATTCACCAGCTATCGATTCAGAAGAGAAAATCATAAAGAGAAAACAAATCGGGATCACTTTGGTCTGAGGATAAACACCTCTACAGGTAGGCGAAACGAGAAGCATGTAACAGAGGACGAAATTGTGGCAAGTGACGGAGGAAGAAATTGGGGCCGGCGTCATGGTTAGTACTTACATCTAGCTTCGACGGTGGCAGCGGCGAGATTAGTGTGTGGTTGGGGCGAAATTGGGATGGGTGGCTAGGTCTAAGCGATTTTGTTTAGGTATAGAGAAAAAGGAGAAAAATCTGGAAGTATTGTTTAGTGAATTTTTGGCTAAATATTGGTAGACTAGTGGATTTTAACCTTGCGCTTATAAATTTTCTATTATAGCATTTATTAGATGCTATTATATAGTAATCGCATTCAAAAATGATCATTCATAGCAATTCGAGAAACCGTGCTATAGTCAAGTGCTATCAATGAAGACTTTTTTTGTAGTGAAAGTTGATTGTGTCGTTTGTTGTTGCTTTAAGTTGCAGGTTTTCTGTTGTAAGCGTTCCTTTTATTCCATAAAATGGTTCTTGTTCAAAAAAAAAAAAAAGATTCAAAGAAAGTGTGAGAAGATAAACCAAGTAAAATGCAACAAATCTAGAAAGCATAGCCAACGATTTAATGATATCAATATCATACCCACGTTTAGGTGGACCAAACGTAGCCGGTTAAGATCCATCACGTCGGATGTTAACGTCATATTGGTGGACTCCCTCACATTAGGCACCACGTACGAAGGCCGACGCGAACGCCTCAGCTTTCATTGTTTTTGTCATTCTGACACAACCATATATCTTCAAGTTAGTGTGAAACCGAGAGCGAAAGAAAAGTAAAGGGAAGAAAAATAAATGTATTGCGAAAAGTAAAAGAAAAGTTTAAGGCAGACAAAATCAGAGACCCACTCATCTAAGACATGCATGGAAGAGAAAACAAACCAGAGAGATTTGATGTTACTGAACTCGTCCAATGTTGGAAATGTCGAGAGAGACAAGTCGATAATTTCTCTTTTACGTTTCTCAGTTGCTCGCAGTTTTATTGGAGGATTTAGAAGAAAGAATGGAGGATCTAAGATTATGGAGAAAAAAAAGAGAAGAAGAAGAAGTAGTGCATATGTTATTACTTTTGGTTTATATGGATGACGACAGTAAATTCGTTAATTAAAGTGGTGGGAGAGATTGAGATCGTGGGAGGGAGGGAAGAGAGGGATACCGATTGCTTAAAAAAAATATTTTTGTCGTAATTTTTTTTTCTATTTAAAAGTAAAATTTAATTTTAATTGTTTGAAAGGTAAAAGATGAAAATTTGGGACTTAAGCCAGATGTCAGATGGAGAGAGACAGTTAATAGTGAAATGACTTGTGAATTATTAGATAAGGATTATCTACAAATGTTGTCATGGATTGGAACTGGACCTATGCAATCTATTTAACTAATAAAAATATGTTGCATAGTATAAATGATTTGCATATAAATTTGAAAACATTATTTGAAATAAAACCAAAAAAAAACTTCTCTTAAACATCAAGCTAAACTAATGCAGAAGGATAATATGAATAAGCTTTATAATAGATCGAATTGTTGAAAAAAAATTAAAACCTAACTTACTTTTACAATACTGAAATCATGGTCGAATTGATAAAATCCTTTAATATATTAAACACTTTTTAAGGAAAATATTTCGTTTGATTAGACCAATGCTTTTTTGTATACGCAAATGACAAAACTATTGAATGTATCAATTGACGTGGATGGTATTTGGCTATTTGCATAGTTAATCATAAGAGGTAATTTTATGTATCTTACTCTTCTAAAGATTCTGTTTGGCCTAAAGTTTTTGTACAAATGACATATTCAATTGCAGTGATACGAATAGACTATATTTAATGTATCAATTGACATGGCATGGTATTTGAATTATGATAGCGTGTATATGATAAGAAAATGTGTATATTAATTCAACTGGCATCTCACAAATTTAAATAGGAGTGATTGAATTGAAAACCAAGTAAGATTATACTAGGATCGGATCCGCGGTCCACCGCGGGAGAATATTAGTTTATATACGTTGATTTTTAATATTGTGCGTGTTTTTAGTAGAGCGAATCGTATATTGTACTTATAAATATTCATAATTACGAATTGTAGAGAAAATGTTAAATTGTTTATAATTAAACCCATCATATTAATTATGATTTACAAAATGGAATTTTGTATTTTAGAATTCTAAAATTAGAGCAGTAAAAATAGGTCAAAAACCGCAGGTCGAGCCCAAATCATCCTACTATGGGGCAGATTTGGGAAAATATATTAAACCCGTAAATAAGGCCACATGGATTGATTCGCAGTTGGTCATCGGTTTTAATCGGTTTTCGTCTGCGGGTTGGCGGATCAGCCCGCTTGTTAGTATTTATTGATAAAAATATAATTTATTCAACATGTGGTAATTTAAAAAAATTTAATAAATGAAATTATAATATTTATAAATATAATGATATATAAAATTATTTTCTCTACATCTTTATTTATTTATTTTAGTAGTATTTTAAATGTTGGTTACTTTAAAATTATTTAAACAAAATCTACAGACAACCCCGCAAATCAGCATCATTCGCGGGATGGGTTTGTGTTTCATATATGCTACCCGCGGGTCATGCGGACCGACTAACTACAGGTCAAAATATATTTTACCTATCGTAAAACGGGCTTAATGAGACGAATCAACTCGCTTTGACAGCTCTAATGGGAATATTATTTAGTCATACAACAAAATGGAGTTTGAACATATGAATAATATAATATATATTTTATTTGTTAGATGCGAGATTGAAAGGTGAAATATAATGATTAAAAATTATTTAATATTTTTCATGATTCACAAAATTTAATAAATATTTATTATCTTGTTGAATAATTCTAAAAATTATATTCAAGAAATCTTTATAATTTGAAAATTAAACTTCTTTGGTAAGCTATAAGTATGAAAATACCATAATTTCGATTTAATCTAATTAAATTAAAATTAGTTACATGGATTCCATATCTATTTAATTTACACGACCAAAATAAAAATATTTATTTAATTTATAAAATAGATGGGTTAGTTGTGATTAATTTTCTAGATTTCTTTAGAAGCAAGTAAGATATATTTGGCTAAAATAAGCAAAATAATTAATGACAAAAACGTTGATTGTTATGGAATTAGTTCCAAAAATATATGAACAAATATATTATACGTAATTAATGTATAGTAATGTTTGGAATATGCTTTTATAATTAGTTACCATAAGTACAACTAGATGTTATTTGATTTCCATAAATATTTGATTTAGTTCGATTTTTCATTATTAATTCGAATTTATATTCCAAAAAAAATTCAAAGATCCAATTTCAGAATTTCGGATCAATTTTCTGATTTTGATCCGACCCATTTTCATTTGTACTTCTCTTTTAATAGTATAGAGATCATACTACTCAAGAACGGTGAATAATTCTTATTGTGAATTTATGTCTGGTCAATGAATAATTCAGCTATGGTCATTGAAGCTAAGATTCTATAATTTGTTCTGAGTTTTTAGTCTAGATGTTGTTGTTACCAAACAAAAAAAACAAAGAACCGGTAGTTAATACTTGCCTCTATGATTTTGATAACAATATTAATAATTGACTTTGAAGTTTTCCTAAATACACAAACTACTCTTAAGACTAGACCGGGCTATGTAACTAGGTTGCTAAAATATAATTAGGCACAGCGGTTCTCAATTAAAGTTGTCTTAAATTCATGGTCTACCCTCTACATACTACAATATCTAGACCATAGGAGTTATTAAGTGCAACGATTGTGCCTATGAATTTAAGCTAATCTTTTTTTTTTTAGACTTATCTTTAAATATCTTTAGATTTCTCGACTAAAACAATTCCCACATCTATGAAATATTTTAATTTTGCATGATAGCCATATGGACCATCAAAACCAGTGTTAACAAAATATACACTGTTTAAGTTTCACTCAAAGATTTCAAATAGAAATAAGAAAATCCATAAAGGACACTAATGCTGATAAAACAAAACACGATCGATATTAAAAAGCTCAAGCAAACAACAAAAGCCATTGTTTAAACGCTACTCTTTTTTACAGAAGGAGGCCAAGATAGTCTCCTGTTCGAATTGTTATTACCATCTTCTTCTTCTTCTTCTTCATTTTGATCATTGTTTTGTCTCCTTGTGTTATGAACAGCTAAGTCGTCGAAGCTTGACTCTATTCTCCCTTGAGGTGGAGTCACACAATCTGAGCCCCTATGTGTCATTTCGTTACCTCCTGGTGTAGTTGGTAAAGAAACTGCAGAGTTGCCAACTCGAAGGTCCTGAAGAGTCGCGAATGATTCTCTCATCGCAGACATTGCCTCAAAGAATCTTGTGCATGACGCTAGTGCCACGGGTATTGGACGCAGCATTTCCTATGATTTTTGGGGAAAACAAAAGGTACAGAGATTGAGATTGTGTAAAACCAAAATCAACTGTTATGCAACACATTGCATAAAAGTAGCAATCTCTTTCTCTCTTGATACAAAGAGTTTAAAAACATAGAATTCTAATTCAAGGCCCTGATGACACAACTGATCCTTCTGCAATGTATTATATGAGCAATATACAGTTTACGCCATAGCATGGCATAGTGTAACCCAGTACAGTGCTTTCCTCTTACGCTATGAACAATGTATTAGATTCCAACAGAGATGAGTAATCCAATGTATGCAACTAAACATGTGGAGTTATGTCTGAAAGATGTTAATGGAAAAAAAAACCCAAGATGCATGCAAAAGAGAGGAGATCATACCCCCCAGACTGAAGGAGGTTCTTTAAAGTTTTGGCTCCACTGAAAATCAGACACGGATGCTGTTAAGGCACCATAATCACTGGTGGCTTTCATTAGCAACTCTGAGAATTGTTTCTGAAAAACAAAGCAGAACAAAGCCATTAGACATAGCATCTTCGTTTTCCAGTTGTGCAACTTCAGATAATAATCAAGTTTAGGATAGCTAGAGCAATACGGTTTAGTTGGTCCTCAAAGTTGCAAAAAGTATCAAATGGCATGAATCACCTGATATTCTGCTTCAACTGGAATGCAATCTAGCGAATAAGGTTGTTGGAGACGAGCAATGATGCGATCCTGTTATATAAACAGAAAAGTGAAATAATAGACTTCAACAAGTGGTTCACGAACTGAATCAAAGATAAGGCAGTCTTAAGACGTCCTCAGAAGCAAATGTTTCCAAAACATCCTACGCAAGTTTCTCAATTTTCAGAACGATAGAGTAGGTACTGAATAAGAGGGATATGGCTTTAAGGCAGAAAAGATAGATAAACGTACTCGAAAGATACATAAACCATATTCCAGAAAGAAAAGAAAAAAATGAGTGTTAGAGGCAAGTAAAAAGGAGAAATTATCTACCTTGTTTTGTATAACATCTTTCAATATCTGAGTAATCCTTGACAAAGTCTCGATTTTCTTTTGCATTTCACTCAAATGAGTCAAATGCGCCACATTTTTATCATCCTGAAATTCGCCAACAAAAGAAGATATATACAAAGCATTAAACAAAAATTGTAACAGATATACCAATAAGTTATCATACAGCTTCAGGCAATGCAAATACTATGATTCATATCTTATTTTTCACTTTGAAAGAGAAACAAAACCCAGAAAAAGATACCTTCCTCCCTTGAAGCTCGACCTGCAAGTCTGCAATTTTCCTTTGAACAGCAGATAACTCTCTCAAAACCCTAATCAAATCGTCACCTTTTTCGCCATTCGAAGTCGCCAAGCTTTGTAATTCTTCCTACATTGGAAAATGATTGAGCTCATAATCTCGATTCAATATGAATACGAATTCTCACAAAATGTAGCTAATTAAACAGATAAATAACCATAAGTCTTCTCTAATTCAAGCAAAATTCTCAGATTCAATATATTAAAGCCAAGAGATCAGAGATCTAATCAAAACATATGGTCGCAAAACTCACAAGCAGCTAAAATTCCCCACTCCTCAGAAACATAATCTCCTTCAAATTACAGATCTCATACGCATTTTCCTAATAGCAAAACCTTGAGCTAAACCGGAGACGAAATTTCGTTTAAGTTACATGCGACGGAGGAGGAGCGACGGCGAAACCAAGATCGGAGGCGATAGAGAGAGCATCAGACAATCCGCCGATGCGCCTGATCGGTTTCTTCCCAACCCACGTCGTGTCGCTTCCCATCGACATCTTTCCACAAAGCTTCCCGGAGATTAAATCGACGGTGGCGGATCCATAATGTTAATAACCAAATTCAAAAACAAATCCTTATGCTATGCTATAATAAACCTTTTTTTTTTTTAACTTCAATAAACTTCAATAAACCTTATGCTATACTCAGCAAAACTGTAAAATTTATACAAAACAAATGTTACCCTAATTTTTTCGTTATGCGAACAAAATTATGTGAGGGAGTGACATATCAAAAATTAGGGTAACATTTGTTTTGTATAAATTTACATTGAAATGAGATGAAGCCTAAAACAATAATTTATAAAAGTATAAGAGACATAAGACCAATATATTCATTACCAATTTGTTTTTATAGAATTCATGTTGTGGATCAAAGATAATTTGTTAAAAATATTGATCTTTTATATGTATACTCAGAGTCAGAGTCTCAGAGAGATGGTGCGTGCGTGGTTCATGGGTGATAGTTTCAAACTTTCAATGCGAATAGGAAATCTCGAGAAGGAGAGGAACGTACACGGTTTACAACAACTCGAACAGTAAGCTTAAGATAGAGTCTTATGAGCCCATGTAACTAAGGTTTTAGCCAGTAGAGATTCAAATAAATTTGTGTTTAGAACATCAATATATGGTAATTTTGAGAGTTGTCATTTGGAGAAACTCTCGTTCTCAACCTTTTATATCAAAAATTTACTAAGCTTGGTGTTTTCTAATTACTCTTTCCTTTTTTAGTTTCTTATTTACACAATAAAGTTTTGTATGAGCTACTTAAGTTTTTGTTTTTGATAAAGAAATCATGAGCTATCTAAATTCTTAGCTTATTTCTAAATTAATAAAGCTTGAATCTTTTTTTATTTAAGAGATTCCTCTCATAAGCTTCTGGCACGTTTATTAAATCTGAATTCTGAATAAAGTCGAAAAAATGTGAGACCGTCGGTGGGAGATTTATGAAAATTTTAACGTCTAGAAAGCAAAATACATATTTGATATTTCGATCTAATAAAAAGTTCCTATCTTCTCATTTCTTTCTCAGAGAAAAGTAATAAAGATAATTGATCTACTTAAAAGTTTGTTTTTTAATACTAGTATCGTAGTAAGGTGAAATAGTGTAACTTCTTTGGAGCTCGAGTTCGTCGGTGATGTGCTCAATCATTTGAAAAGAATTGAGTTTTTTTTCTTTGGAAGATGATGGGAACCACCAACGACAACATTATTAATTCCATAGATTCGGAGTTAATTGAGCGGGTTGCACGAACCACACAAGATGGCGAATAATTAAATTCATATAGTTAAAAACTTTATAAGAGTGAGAATTAACGACTGAATTATCAAAACTAAGAGACGTTTTATTTACTTTTAAAAAATTTAATTCAGTTATAAATTGTTTGTGACTCAAGCTGATAGGAAACGATCATCTTTTTCTACTCATTACATGATGAATATTTGGAAAAATACCGCTCTTGCGACTCAAGCTATTATCTTTGAAAATTAACCTTCTTTTGTCTGTCTACTGGAGAACAATTCAAAATTTTTGCTCTTGGGACTCTTAAACTGGTATCTTGTACATTCACTCCTTTCTATTTACTAATGAAAGAAAACAGAATCGAAGAAAATCTAACTCCAAATCTTAAGAAGAGGAAGACTAGGAAAACTCAAAAAAAAGCTTTGGTTAAACCAACATGCATGACACAACTTATTCATATAAACCAGCAACTAACTGCTGAGTAAGAAAGGGCATGGTCGGTAATGTGTAGGTGGATCAAAGTAAGGTCGTCGAGATTTTTTTTTTTTTTTTTTCCGCATTTGTAGCCATCTGATCTAACACATTTGAAACTATACTTAGCTTTTTGGAGAAGAAAAGGTTTACTGATCAACGTATGCCAAAATAGTCTTAAATAAAACAGAGAATCCATTATAAAAGTAAAATAAAAAAACATTTTAAAGGTATATCGAATAGGATTTATAATGTAAGATTTATACTATAGAATATGCAATATAGCATCAAATCAAAATTGATTTACAAAGATTAGAATAGAATACAAAATTAACTTCATTTTGTAAAAGATATAATGAAAGTGTATATAACGATATTTGTGTGAATTAACATGAAAAATAGTTAGTTTATCAACAGCTATTCGTATAGTTTAAGTGATAGTACCAGTAATGATAAACAAATAAACACATGTTCCCCGTTAACAACATAAAGTATCAAATTTGACGTCTAGCTACATGCTTAGAGGCGCTAATCACCTTTTGGTTGCTTAAGTCAAACTATTTTGACCAAGTTGTCGGTCGAGCAAGCTCGATGGTAACAAATGGTCAGGCCCACTTGAAAATGTCGGTGCTCGGAAAAATGATAAACCGCTTAATTAAACCGGTCCTCATGAAACTCCGGAAACCTGAATTACTGAGAAATTTATGGTTGTAGGAACTGCACACGTGTATGTGTCTCTTAGTGCCCATTGTCATACCCCTCAGTTTTTATTGGTGGTGGGCAAACTTATACTATTAATATGATCCAGGTCCATCTTTAAAACCCATTTAGATCCACAAAATTTTTTGAATATTTGGAGTTTTTGGTTTAGTAATGAATAGATGTGACTAAATTAATAGTCATACTCATACCCATATGGATACAAGTTTGAGTTTTAACATTTGCGATTTGTTACTTGAATCATATTATATTTTTTTAAATATGATATTATATAAATGTACTAACCGTTGTAGTTTCTAACACTGAATGCAGCCAAAACCAAGTTTTTTATTTGAGAAATTAGCTTACTATTCACGATTCTCTTGCCTAACACAGCACTACAGCAGCCTTAAGGCAATAAGGCACTTAACGACAGTAATGAATCTCTGACTAGCAATGACGTTTGACGGTTCCGAAAATTCCTTAGTCTTCTCCGTCAAATGTTCTCCCCAATTAATTAATTCCCTAGGCACTTAATGACAATAATTAATTGAGAAGTTCTCCCCAATTAATTTATAATAATTAGTCTATTAATTAATTGGACCGTTTCATGAAAACTTGAAATAATTATGATTCCACAGAGAAACTAATTAAGAGACAAATCATCCACATACTCATTTTAACTGTTAGGAGGTGTTATTCAATGATGGAGTTAAAGTTAATTCTTTAAAGTTTAGATTTGCTTTCTGATATTGTTCTTAAGAATCTGTTTGTGTGGATTTCAAAATCTCTGCAGTATATCTTGGATTTTGATTCTAATCATTTACTCATGAAATTCCAAAGAGGTTTCATTTCAAATGTTTTAATATACAAAGATTTTACAAGTCTTTTAGTTTTGAATAACACTGGATTTTAGTAAAGTATTTTAAATCTTAGTTGAATAACACCAAACTTTTAAAATCTAATGAAGTATAAGATCCAATAACACCAGATTTTAAAGTTAGATTTAGAATCATTAGTTGAATAACACTGGATTAGTGTTAGATTTCAATTCTATTAAAATCCATCATCGAATAACACCACCTTAGTCTATTAGAACATGTTTAGTGTGAATCTCTCATTTGAAAGACTTTGAAAATATTTGTAAAAACTATTTGAAATATATTTCAACATAATTGATTATGAATTTTATTTCTATTTTAAATTTTAAATAAAAATAGATTAAATAAAAATTATTAAAATAATATATTTGAGAGAGTAAAAGAGATACTCACACTAACATGCTCTTACACTATGGACAACTGACTTTCTCCCTATAGTTTATAAAATTACACAAGATTGCTAAATAAGTTGAAATTATTACCACCTTTTGAAATCATTAGGAAAAGTATCATAAAACACCCTCACAATACAAATCTAAAATTTCAACAAGTGTAATATATATAATTATTTTATACTTGCACTTTAAAATTAATTCGTCTACATTAGCACAACAAAAGCAATAACTAGCTGCATAAATTACGGCGATTACCACTATGTGGAAAAGGCAAAAATCTCGACATTTTCTCATGTGAAATATTTCAGATTAAAAAGAAAAGTTACCAAACAAAAAAAAATAAAGAAGAAGAAAAATAAAAGTCACGTCATCATCTCTCTCTCACTCTTTCCTCCACCACTCCACAGAGCTTTCAAATATATCCCTCTCCTCCGAGAGCAGAGAAAATAGAGACTAGAGAGAGACTAGTGAGTGAGAGAGTCCATCGCTTTCTTTCTCTCTCTCTCTTCATCTCCAACAGAGACTTCTTTCTAAAGAAAGAGATCTTCAAAAAATGACTGTGATGGATCACCGACACAAGCCATGCCATTTTCTCCTCCTCCTTCTCCTTCTGATCACTGTCTTCTCCGCCGTGTTGGCCGGTGTTTCGTCGGAGACAGACGTCGGAAGGTTTGACTACGGTGAAGCATTGTCTAAAAGCTTACTCTACTTTGAAGCTCAGAGATCAGGGAGACTTCCGTATAACCAGCGCGTGACGTGGCGTGATCACTCTGGTCTCACCGATGGTCTTGAACAAGGGGTTTGTTTTTTTTTGTCAAAAACTCAAAATCATTTCTTTAATTGTTAATTAATTTTCTATTAGTTTCAATTTTGATAAGAGAGTTATGAAAATCTCTAACTAATTAATACAATAAAAGCTAATTAATATTGAAATTTATTGTTGATTTCCATATTGAGAAATTATTTTCTTTGGTTTGAAATGAGGACTTGAAAAGCCTTTCAAAATTTTGAAATTAATTGTTTAATTTGTTTTATATATTGATGTGTTTAATTTTAAAATTTTGGTTTTAAAGGTGGATTTAGTGGGAGGATATCACGACGCCGGTGATCATGTTAAATTTGGACTGCCCATGGCTTTCACGGTGACGATGTTATCATGGAGTGTAATAGAGTACGGTGACTCACTCGCTTCCACCGGCGAGTTATCTCACGCGCTCGAAGCCATCAAGTGGGGAACAGATTACTTCATCAAGGCACACACAAGCCCAAATGTCTTATGGGCCGAAGTAGGCGACGGTGACACTGACCACTACTGTTGGCAAAGACCGGAGGACATGACGACTTCACGGCGAGCTTTCAAGATCGACGAGAACAATCCTGGTTCAGATATCGCCGGGGAAACCACCGCGGCTATGGCGGCAGCTTCGATCGTTTTCCGTTCAACAAATCCACATTACTCTCACCTTCTCTTGCACCATGCCCAACAAGTACATATACTCATTTTAAATTTAATTTAATGTTACAGTTGGAACTTGGAACCGACATTTTAATGTTTTTTGGGTATGACATTTATTTACTTTTAGCTATGGTTATGGTTTTGGTTGTAGTTGTTTGGGTTTGGAGACAAGTACAGAGGAAAATACGATGAGAGTCTCAAAGTTGTGAAAAGTTATTATGCCTCGGTGAGTGGGTACATGGACGAGCTTTTATGGGGTGCCACGTGGCTTTATCGAGCCACCGACAATGAGCACTATATGAGTTATGTGGTTGACATGGCTCACCAACTAGGTGGCCTTTCTTGGGCCATGTCCGAGTTTAGCTGGGACGTCAAGTACGCCGGCGTTCAGCTCCTCGCTTCCATGGTTAGTGCTTAAATATTGTTCAACTGTTTTTTTTGGTAAAGGGAAATATTTATAGCACTAACCTCTTATATTAGTCTAATTTAATAAGATAAGTAGAATCTTATTATTGCCTTATATGTGAAGTGATTATCAAGTTTTAACGTTCTCACGTTGAATTACCAAAAGTAAGGTATTCCCCACCCCCACGTTACATATGTACAACAACTATTCAAATATTTTCTCTTTGTATGCAACAAATTAAATGAAATACTTTGTAACTAAATATTAGTACTAGCATTTAGAAAAAAAGTTAGTTATGAAGCAGAACCAGAGCTAAAGGTCACGTGTTTTTGTTCCTATAAGCGGATACGTCTCTTTAAATGGTTCTGTTTCATGGCACGTGATTTTAAACCTACTTGATAAATCAGCTATCTTATGCATAATTTTTTAAAAAATTTATGTTATGCATAAATTAGTCAACGAAATTTATTAAAGTTTAAGCACTAACACTATTATACTTCTAATTCACCAAAAAATTGAAAAGTATTTGCTGCTTTATATAAAGAAAGTAAGTTAGTTGGCTGAAGATTCAATTAAAATCAATTTAATTACTTGCTAATTAACAATATGGAGTAGGTGTTACTATTTTATTAACATATTTTTTTTTTTTCAAATGAACACTAACTTGTTTTCTTTTAAATATTTTTATTTTATTTTATTTATTTATGGTTTGTTGCCTCATATCTCAGTTGCTAAAAGAAGAAAAGCACAAGCAACATTCTAAAGTCCTACAACAATACAAATCAAAGGCGGATCATTACCTATGCTCAATTCTCAACAAGAATATCAACGGCACAAACGTTCAGCGAACTCCGGCTGGTTTACTCTACGTCCGGCAATGGAACAATATGCAATACGTATCCACCGCATCTTTCCTCCTAACCGTATATTCGGATCATCTCCGAAAATCAAACACCGATCTCGAGTGTCACGAAGGAACCGTAACTCCTGATGAGATGCTTGGCTTTGCGAAATCCCAAATCGATTACATTTTAGGATCGAATCCGATGGAAACAAGCTATCTTGTCGGGTACGGTCCAAAATACCCGACTAGGGTTCATCATCGAGGCGCGTCTATCGCTTCTTTTAAAGAACACAAAGGGTTTATTGGATGTACTCAAGGATATGATAATTGGTACGGACGGTCTGAGCCAAATCCGAGTGTTTTAGTCGGGGCTTTGGTCGGAGGGCCGGATGAACATGATGAATTTGATGACCGGAGGGATAATTACGTTCAAACAGAGGCTTGTACGTACAATACTGCTCCTTTGGTCGGTGTGTTTGCGAGACTTATAGAGCTTGAGGAGCAAAAACTTGAAGAAGAAGATGTGAGCTTGGTTGCAACTTATAAGAGATAGTTTTTATTAAAAAAAATCAGTACAAAAATAGAAAATGTGGTTTTATTTTGCACCCATTTTGCCATTTCTATATTGTTAGAGTTTTTCTTCTCAACAATTTTTCGTGTGTTTAAATAAAAAAGTGTGTATAATAGTATCAATATAGATTAAAGTTTTTTATTTTGTCGATTTTACTAGTTTAGAAGTTGGAACGGTCTCTTCTCTTTGCCTCTGTTTTTTCAGTTTACTGTTACTTACCTTTTTTACCCTTGGCGTTTTGTGGATTAAATCACATAATACGACGTCGTCTTATACTCTAAACGACATTGTTTTAAGCAAGAAAATCATCGTCTTCTTGGAAAAAAGTACAAGTCCCGCC